>NW_026728538.1:0-43533 GCF_030684315.1 Stegostoma tigrinum | reverse complement strand
CCCCCCCACACACACACACACACACACACACCTCCTTCCCCCCCCCCACACACACACACACACACACACACACACACACCTCCTACCCCCTCCCCCACACAAACACACACACACACACACTCCTTCCCCCCCCCACACACACACACCTCCTTCCCCCCCCCACACACTCACACCTCCTTCCCCCACCCCCACACACACACACCTCCTTCCCCCCCCCACACACACACGCACACCTCCTTCCCCCCCCCACACACACCACCCTCCTTCCCCCCCCCCACACACACACGCACCCCTCCTTCCCCCCCCACACACACATGCACCCCTCCTTCCCCCCCCCACACACACACACACACACACACCCTTCCTTCCCCCCCCAACACACACATACACACACCTCCTTCCCCCACCACCCCCACACACACACACCTCCTTCCCCCCCCCACACACACACGCACACCTCCTTCCCCCCCCCCACACACACGCACCCCTCCTTCCCCCCCCCACACAACACACGCACCCCTCCTTCCCCCCCCACACACACATGCACCCCTCCTTCCCCCCCCCCACACACACACACACACACACCCTTCCTTCCCCCCCCAACACACACATACACACACCTCCTTCCCCCCCCACACACACACACACCTCCTTCCCCCCCCCACACACACACACACACACACCTCCATCCCCCCCACACACACACACACACCTCCATCCCCCCCCACACACACACACAAACCTCCTTCCCCCCCCCCCACACACACAGCACCTCCTTCCCCCCCCACACACACACACACACATACAACAGCTCCTTCCCCCCCCACACACACACACCTCCTTCCCCCCCCCACACACACACACACACCTCTTTCCCCCCCCCACACACACCTCTTTCCCCCCCCCCCCACACACACACACACACACACCTCCTGCGCCCCCCCCACACACACACACACCTCCTGCCCCCCCCACACACACACCTCCTGCCCCCCCCCCCACACACACTCACACACACACACAGACACACCTCCTGCCCCCCCCACACACACACACACACACACACACCTCCTGCCCCCCCCACACACACACACACACACACACACCTCCTGCCCCCCCCACACACACACACACACACACACACACACACACACACCTCCTGCCCCCCCCCCACACACACACACACACCTCCTACCCCCCCCCCCCACACACACACACACACACACCTCCTGCCCTCCCCCCACACACACACACACACCTCCTTCCCTCCCCCCACACACACGCCTCCTTCCCTCCCCCACCACACACACACACACCTCCTTCCCTCCCCCCCACACACACACACCTCCTTCCCTCCCCCCCACACACACACACACACCTCCTTCCCTCCCCCCCACACACACACACCTCCTTCCCTCCCCCCACACACACACACACCTCCTTCCCTCCCCCCCACACACACACACACCTCCTTCCCTCCCCCCCACACACACACACACCTCCTTCCCTCCCCCCCCAACACACACACCTCCTTCCCTCACCCCCCCCGACACACACACACCTCCTTCCCCTCACCGCCCCCCACACACACACACCTCCTTCCCTCACCCCCCCCACACACACACACACACCTCCTTCCCTCACCCCCCGCCACACACACACACACACCTCCTTCCCTCACGCCCCCCCCACACACACACACACACCTCTTTCCCTCACGCCCCCCCCACACACACACACACACCTCTTTCCCTCACCCCCCCCCACACACACACACACACACCTCTTTCCCTCACGCCCCCCCCACACACACACACACACCTCTTTCCCTCACCCCCCCCCACACACACACACACACACCTCTTTCCCTCACCCCCCCACACGCACACACACCTCCTTCCTCACCCCCCCCACACACACACACACCTCCTTCCCTCACCCCCCCCACACACACACACACACACACACACACACACACCTCCTTCCCCCAACACACAAACACACACACACACACACACACACACCTCCTTCCCCCCGCCCACACACACACACACACACACCTCCTTCCCCCCTCCCACACACACACACACACACACACACCTCCTTCCCCCCCCCACACACACACACACCTCCTTCCCCCCCCCCACACACACACACACACACCTCCTTCCCCCCCCACACACACACACACACACACACACCTCCTTCCCTCCTCCACACACACACCTCCACCCCCCCACACACGCACACCGCCTTCCCCCACCCCTCACACACACACGCACCCCTCCTTCCCCCCCACACACACATGCACCCCTCCTTCTCCCCCCCACACACACACACACACACACACACACACACACACACACACACACACCCTTCCTTCCCCCCCAACACACACATACACACACCTCCTCCCCCCCCCCACACACACACACACCTCCTTCCCCCCCCACACACACACACCTCCTTCCCCCCCACACACACACACCTCCTTCCCCCCACCACACACACACCTCCTTCCCCCCCCACACACACACACACACCTCTTTCCCCCCCACACACACACACACACACCTCTTTCCCCCCCACACACACACACACCTCTTCCCCCCCCCCACACACACACACACACACACACACCTCCTGCCCCCCCCACACACACACACACCTCCTGCCCCCCCACACACACACACACCTCCTGCCCCCCACCACACACACACCTCCAGCCCCCCCCCACACACACACCTCCTGCCCCCCCCACACACACACCTCCTTCCCCCACCTGCCCCCCCCCACACACACACCTCCTGCCCCCCAACACACACACACCTCCTGCCCCCCAACACACACCTCCTGTCCCCCCCCCCCCACACACACACACACACCTCCTGTCCCCCACACACACACACACACACACCTCCTGTCCCCCCCACACACCTCCTGTCCCCCCCACACACACACACCTCCTGCCCCCCCCACACACACACCTCCTGCCCCCCCCACACACACACCTCCTGCCCCCCCCCACACACACCTCCTGCCCCCCACACACACACACACACACATCCTGCCCCCCCACACACACACATCCTGCCCCCCCCCACACACACACACACCTCCTGCCCCCCCCCCACACACACACACCTCCTGTCCCCCCCACACACACACACACCTCCTGTCCCCCCACACACACCTCCTGCCCCCCCCCACACACACACACACACATCCTGCCCCCCCACACACACACCTCCTGCCCACCCACCACACACACACACACCTCCTGTCCCCCCACACACACCTCCTGCCTCCCCCACACACACCTCCTGCCTCCCCCACACACACACACCTCCTGCCTCCCCCACACACACACACCTCCTGCCTCCCCCACACACACACACCTCCTGCCTCCCAACACCTCCTGCCTCCCCCACACACCTCCTGCCTCCCCCACACACACACACCTCCTGAACCCCCCCACATACACACACACACCTCCTTCCCCCCCCCCCCACACACACACACCTCCTTCACCCCCCCCACACACACACACATCTCCTGCCCCCCCCCACACACACCTCCTTCCCCCCCCCACACACACACACACACCTCCTGCCCCCCCCCACACACACACACACCTCCTGCCCCCCCCCACACACACACACACCTCCTGCCCTCCCCCCCCCCACACACACACCTCCTGCCCTCCCCCCCCACACACACACACAACCTCCTGCCCCCCCCACACACACACCTCCTGCCCCCCCCACACACACACACACCTCCTGCCCCCCCCCCACACACACCTCCTGCCCCCCCCACACACACACCTCCTGCCCCCCCCCACACACACCTCCTGCCCCCCCCCCCCACACACACACACACACACACACACACACACCTCCTGCCCCCCCCCCACACACACACACACACACACCTCCTGCCACCCCCCACACACACACCTCCTGCCCCCCCCACACACACACCTCCTGCCCCCCCCACCCACACACACACCTCCTGCCCCCACCCACACACACACACCTCCTGCCCCCACCCACACACACACACACCTCCTGCCCCCCCCACACACACACACACACACACCTCCTGCCCCCCCCCAACACACACACACACACAGACTCCTTCCCTCCCCCCCACGCACACAGACTCCTTCCCTCCCCCACCACACACACACACACCTCCTTCCCTCCCCCCCCCACACACCTCCTTCCCTCCCCCCCACACACACACCTCCTTCCCTCCCCCCCCCACACACACACCTCCTTCCCTCCCCCCCCCACACACACACCTCCTTCCCTCACCCCCCCCACACACACACACCTCCTTCCCTCACCCCCCCCACACACACACCTCCTTCCCTCACCCCCCCCACACACACACACCTCCTTCCCTCACCCCCCCCCACACACACACACACCTCCTTCCCTCACCCCACACACACACACACCTCCTTCCCTCACCCCCCCCCCACACACACACACACACCTCCTTCCCTCACCCCCCCCCACACACACACACACACCTCCTTCCCTCACCGCCCCCCCCCACACACACACACACACACACACCTCCTTCCCCCCCACACACACACACACATACACACACCTCCTTCCCCCCCACACACACACACCTCCTGCCCCCACCCACACACACACACACCTCCTGCCCCCCCCACACACACACACACACACACACCTCTGCCCCCCCCCAACACACACACACACAGACTCCTTCCCTCCCCCCCACGCACACAGACTCCTTCCCTCCCCCACCACACACACACACACCTCCTTCCCTCCCCCCCCCACACACCTCCTTCCCTCCCCCCCACACACACACCTCCTTCCCTCCCCCCCCCACACACACACCTCCTTCCCTCCCCCCCCCACACACACACCTCCTTCCCTCACCCCCCCACACACACACACCTCCTTCCCTCACCCCCCCCCACACACACACCTCCTTCCCTCACCCCCCCCACACACACACACCTCCTTCCCTCACCCCCCCCCACACACACACACACCTCCTTCCCTCACCCCCCCCACACACACACACACACCTCCTTCCCTCACCCCCCCCCACACACACACACACACCTCCTTCCCTCACCCCCCCCCACACACACACACACACCTCCTTCCCTCACCGCCCCCCCCCCCCACACACACACACACACACACACACACACCTCCTTCCCCCCCACACACACACACACATACACACACCTCCTTCCCCCCCCCACACACACACACCTCCTTGCCCCCCCCACACACACACACCTCCTTCCCGCCCCCACACACACACACACACACCTCTTTCCCCCCCACACACACCTCTTTCCCCCCCCCACACACACACACACACACACCTCCTGCGCCCCCCCACACACACACACACACCTCCTGCCCCCCCCCACACACACACCTCCTGCCCCCCCCCCACACACACACCTCCTGCCCCCCCCACACACACACACACACACAGACACACCTCCTGCCCCCCCCCCACACACACACACACCTCCTTCCCTCACCCCCCCCACACACACACACACACCTCCTTCCCTCACCCCCCCCCACACACACACACACACCTCCTTCCCTCACCGCCCCCCCCCCACACACACACACACACACACCTCCTTCCCCCCCACACACACACACACATACACACACCTCCTTCCCCCCCCACACACACACACCTCCTTGCCCCCCCCACACACACACACCTCCTTCCCGCCCCCACACACACGCACACACACCTCTTTCCCCCCCACACACACCTCTTCCCCCCCCCACACACACACACACACACACCTCCTGCGCCCCCCCACACACACACACACACCTCCTGCCCCCCCCCACACACACACCTCCTGCCCCCCCCCCCCCACACACACACCTCCTGCCCCCCCCCACACACACACACACACAGACACACCTCCTGCCCCCCCCCCACACACACACACACCTCCTGCCCCCCCCCCCACACACACACACACACACACAGACACACCTCCTGCCCCCCCCCACACACACACACACACACACACACACCTCCTGCCCCCCCCCCCACACACACACACACACACACACACACACACCTCCTGCACCCCCCCCACACACACACACACACTCCTTCCCTCCCCCCCACACACACGCCTCCTTCCCTCCCCCACCACACACACACACACCTCCTTCCCTCCCCCCCACACACACACACCTCCTTCCCTCCCCCCCACACACACACACACACCTCCTTCCCTCCCCCCCAACACACACACCTCCTTCCCTCACCCCCCCCACACACACACACCTCCTTCCCTCACCGCCCCCACACACACACACCTCCTTCCCTCACCCCCCCCACACACACACACACACCTCCTTCCCTCACCCCCCCCACACACACACACACACCTACTTCCCTCACCCCCCCCCACACACACACACACACCTCTTTCCCTCACCCCCCCCACACACACACACACGTCCTTCCCTCACCCCCCCCCCACACACACACACACACCTCCTTCCCTCACCCCCCCCCACACACACACACACACACACACACACACACACACACCTCCTTCCCCCAACACACACACACACACACACACACACACACACACACCTCCTTCCCCCCCACACACACACACACACACCTCCTTCCCCCCGCCCACACACACACACACACACACCTCCTTCCCCCCTCCCACACACACACACACACACCTCCTTCCCCCCCCACACACACACACACACACACACACCTCCTTCCCCCCCCCACACACACACACACACACACCTCCTTCCCCCCCACACACACACACACACACACACACACACACCTCCTTCCCTCCTCCACACACACACCTCCTCCCCCCCCACACACGCACACCGCCTTCCCCCACCCCTCACACACACACGCACCCCTCCTTTCCCCCCCCACACACACATGCACCCCTCCTTCCCCCCCCCCCACACACACACACACACACACACACACACACACCCTTCCTTCCCCCCCCAACACACACCTCCTCCCCCCCCCACACACACACACACCTCCTTCCCCCCCCCACACACACAAACCTCCTTTCCCCCCCCCCACACTCACACACCTCCTTCCCCCCCACACACACACACACACACACACACACACACACACCTCCTTCCCCCCCACACACACACACCTCCTTCCCCCCCACACACACACACCTCCTTCTCCCCCCCACACACACACCTCCTTCCCCCCGCCACACACACACACACCTCTTTCCCCCCCACACACACACACACACCTCTTCCCCCCCCCCACACACACACACACACACACCTCCTGCCCCCCCCACACACACACACACACACACCTCCTGCCCCCCCCACACACACACACACCTCCTGCCCCCCCCACACACACACCTCCTGCCCCCCACCACACACACCTCCTGCCCCCCCCACACACACACCTCCTGCCCCCCCCACACACACACACACACCTCCTTCCCCCACCTGCCCCCCCCACACACACACCTCCTGCCCCCCAACACACACACACCTCCTGCCCCCCAACACACACCTCCTGTCCCCCCCCCACACACACACACACCTCCTGTCCCCCCCACACACACACACACACACACCTCCTGTCCCCCCCACACACCTCCTGTCCCCCCCACACACACACCTCCTGCCCCCCCACACACACACCTCCTGCCCCCCCCACACACACACACACCTCCTGCCCCCCCCAATACACACACACCTCCTGCCCCCCCCACACACACACATCTCCTGCCCCCCCCCACACACACACATCTCCTGCCCCCCCCCCACACACACACATCTCCTGCCCCCCCCCACACACACCTCCTTCCCCCCCCACACACACACACACCTCCTGCCCACCCCACACACACACACACCTCCTGCCCTCCCCCCCCACACACACACACACACACACACAACCTCCTGCCCCCCCCCACACACACACCTCCTGCCCCCCCCACACACACCTCCTGCCCCCCCCACACACACCTCCTGCCCCCCCCACACACACACACACACACACACACACCTCCTGCCACCCCCCACACACACACCTCCTGCCCCCCCCACACACACACCTCCTGCCCCCCCCCCACACACACACACCTCCTGCCCCCACCCACACACACACACCTCCTGCCCCCACCCACACACACACCTCCTGCCCCCCCCCACACACACACACACACACACCTCCTGCCCCCCCCAACACACACACACACACAGACTCCTTCCCTCCCCCCCACGCACACGCCTCCTTCCCTCCCCCACCACACACACACACACCTCCTTCCCTCCCCCCCCGACACACCTCCTTCCCTCCCCCCCACACACACACCTCCTTCCCTCCCCCCCCCACACACACACCTCCTTCCCTCACCCCCCCACACACACACACCTCCTTCCCTCACCCCCCCCACACACACACCTCCTTCCCTCACCCCCCCCACACACACACACCTCCTTCCCTCACCCCCCCCCACACACACACACACCTCCTTCCCTCACCCCCCCCCACACACACACACACACACCTCCTTCCCTCACCCCCCCCCCCACACACACACACACACCTCCTTCCCTCACCGCCCCCCCCCCACACACACACACACACACACACACACACACACACACACACACACACCTCCTTCCCCCAACACACACAAACACACACACACACACACCTCCTTCCTGCGCCCACACACACACACCCCTCCTTCCCCCCCCCACACACACACACACACCTCCTTCCCCCCAAACACACACCTCCTTCCTGTGCCCACTCACACACACCCCTCCTTCCCCCCTCCACACACACACACACACACCTCCTCCCCCCCCCCACACACACACACATCCTCCCCCGACACACACAAACACACACACGCACCCCTCCTTCCCCCCAAACACACACACACACACACCTCCTTCCCAACCCACACACACACACACCCTTCCTTCCCCTCAAAACACACACATACACACACCTCCTTCCCCCCGCCCACACACACACACATACACACACCTCCTTCCCCCCCCACACACACACACACACACACACACACACACCTCTTTCCCCCCCCCCCACACACACACACCTCCTTCCCCCCCCCCACACACACACACACCTCCTTCCCCCCCCCACACACACACACACCTCCTTCCCCCCCCCCCACACACACACACACACACCACCTTCCCCTCCCCCACACACACATACACACACACCTCCTTCCCCCCCCCACACACACACACACACACCTCCTTCCCCTACACACACACACACAAACCTCCTTCCCACACACACACACACACACACACACACACACACACCTCCTTCCCACACACACACACACACACACCTCCTTCCCACACACACACACACACACACACACACACACACACACACACCTCCTTCCCCCCGCCCACACACACACACACAACTCCTTCCCCCCCCCACTCACACACACACACACCTCCTTCCCCCCCCACACACACACACACACCTCCTTCCCCCCCACACACACACACACACACACACCTCCTTCGCCCCCCCCACACACACACACACCTCCTTCCCCCCCCCACACACACACACACCTCCTTCCCCCCCACACACACACACACCTCCTTCGCCCCCACACACACACACACACTCACACCTCCTTCGCCCCCCCACACACACACACACCTCCTTCGCCCCCCCCACACACACACACACACACACACACACACCTCCTTCGCCCCCCCCACACACACACACACACCTCCTTCCCCCCCCCCCACACACACACACACACACCTCCTTCCCCGCCACACACACACACACACACACCTCCTTCCCCGCCACACACACACACACACACCTCCTTCCCTCCTCCACACACACACACCTCCTCCCCCCCCACACACACACACACCTCCTTCCCCCCCCCACACACACACACACCTCCTTCCCCCACACACACATACCTCCTTCCCCCACACACACACACACACACCTCCTTCCCACACACACACACACCTCCTTCCCACACACACACACACCTCCTTCCCACACACACACACACACACACACACACACACACACACACACCTCCTTCCCCCCGCCCACACACACACACACACACACCTCCTTCCCCCCGCCCACACACACACACACCTCCTTCCCCCCCCACACACACACACACCTCCTTCCCCCCCCACACACACACACACCTCCTTCCCCCTCCCCCACACACACACACACACACACACCACCTTCCCACACACACACACACACACACACACACCTCCTTCCCCCCGCCCACACACACACACACACACCTCCTTCCCCCCCCCCACACACACACACACACACACCTCCTTCCCCCCCCCCACACACACACACACACACACACACCTCCTTCCCCCCCACACACACACACACACACACCTCCTTCCCCCCCACACACACACACACACACACCTCCTTCCCCCCCACACACACACACACACACCTCCTTCCCCCCCCCACACACACACACACACACACACCCCTCCTTCCCCCCCCCACACACACACACACCTCCTTCGCCCGCCCCCCCCCACACACACACACACACACACACACACACACCTCCTTCGCGCCCCCCCACACACACACACACACACACACCTCCTTCGCCCCCCCCACACACACACACACACACCTCCTTCCCCCCCCCACACACACACACACACACACACCTCCTTCCCCCCCACACACACACACCTCCTTCCCTCCCCCACACACACACACACCTCCTTCCCCCCCCCACACACACACACACACACACACCTCCTTCCCCCCCCCACACACACACACACCTCCTTCCCCCCCCCACACACACACACACCTCCTTCCCCCCCCCACACACACACACACACCTCCTTCCCCCCCCCACACACACACACACACCTCCTTCCCCCCCCACACACACACACCTCCTTCCCCCCCCACACACACACACACCTCCTTCCCCCCCCACACACACACGCACCCCTCCTTCCCCCCCCACACACACACGCACCCCTCCTTCCCCCCCCCACACACACACGCACCCCTCCTTCCCCCCCCCCCACACACACGCACCCCTCCTTCCCCGCCCCCACACACACACGCACCCCTCCTTCCACCCCACACACACATGCACCCCTCCTTCCCCCCCCCCACACACACACACACACACACACACACCTCCTTCCCCCCCCCACACACACACACACACCTCCTTCTCCCCCCCACACACACACACCTCCTTCCCCCCCCACACACACACACACACACACCTCCTTCCCCCCCCCCCCACACACACACACACACACACACACACACCTCCTTCCCCCCCACACACACACACAAACCTCCTTCCCCCCCCCACACACACACACACACCTCCTTCCCCCCCCACACACACACACCTCCTTCCCCCCCCACACACACACACACACCTCCTTCCCGCCCCCCACACACACACACCCTTCCCCCCCCCCCACACACACACACACCTCTTTCCACCCCACACACACACACCTCTTTCCCCCCCCCCACACACACACACACACACACACACACACACACCTCCTGCCCCCCCCCACACACACCTCCTGCCCCCCCACACACACACACACCTCCTGCCCCCCCCACACACACCTCCTGCCCCCCCACACACACACACACCTCCTGCCCCCCCCACACACACACACACCTCCTGCCCCCCCCACACACACACACACCTCCTGCCCCCCCCCACACACACCTCCTGCCCCCCCACACACACACACACCTCCTGCCCCCCCCACACACACCCCCTGCCCCCCCACACACACACACCTCCTGCCCCCCCCACACACACCTCCTGCCCCCCCACACACACACACACCTCCTGCCCCCCCCACACACACACACACCTCCTGCCCCCCCCACACACACACCTCCTGCCCACCCCACACACACCTCCTGCCCCCCCCACACACACACACACACCTCCTGCCCCCCCCACACACACACACACCTCCTGCCCCCCCCCACACACACACACACCTCCTGCCCCCCCCCACACACACACCTCCTGCCCCCCAACACACACACACCTCCTGCCCCCCAACACACACACACACACACCTCCTGTCCCCCCCACACACCTCCTGTCCCCCACACACACACCTCCTGCCCCCCCCACACACACACACACACACCTCCTGCCCCCCCCCCCCACACACACACACACACACACCCTCCCCCCCCCACACACACACACACCTCCTGCCCCCCCCCACACACACACACCTCCTGCCCCCCCACACACACACACCTCCTGTCCCCCCACACACACACACACCTCCTGTCCCCCCACACACACACACACCTCCTGCCTCCCCCACACACACACACACCTCCTGCCTCCCCCACACACACACACCTCCTGCCTCCCCACACCTCCTGCCTCCCCCACACACACACACCTCCTGCCTCCCCACACCTCCTGCCTCCCCCCCCACACACACACACACACACACACCTCCTGCCCCCCCCCACACACACACACACACACACACCTCCTGCCCCCCCCCCACACACACACACCTTCTTCCCCCCCCCACACACACACACCTCCTTCACCCCCCCCACACACACACACACATCTCCTGCCCCCCCCACACACACACACCTCCTGCCCCCCCCACACACACACACCTCCTGCCCCCCCCCACACACACACACCTCCTGCCCTCCCCCCCACACACACACAACCTCCTGCCCCCACACACACACACACACACACACACACACACCTCCTGCCCCCCCCCCACACACACACACACACCTCCTGCCCCACACACACACACACACACCTCCTGCCCCCCCACACACACACCTCCTGCTCCCCCCACACACACACACCTCCTGCCCCCCCCCCACACACACACACCTCCTGCCCTCCCCCCCACACACACACAATCTCCTGCCCCCACCACACACACACACACACACACACCTCCTGCCCCCCCCCCCACACACACACACACACACACCTCCTGCCCCCCCCACACACACACACACACACCTCCTGCCCCACACACACACACACACCTCCTGCCCCCCCCACACACACACACACCTCCTGCCCCCCCCACACACACACCTCCTGCCCCCCCCACACACACACCTCCTGCCCCACTCACACACACACACCTCCTGCCCCCCCCCACACACACACATACACACACACACACCTCCTTCCCCCACACACACACACACACACACACACACCTCCTTCCCCCCCACACACACACACACTCCTCCTTCCCCCCCCACACACACACACTCCTCCTTCCCCCCCCCACACACACACACACACACACACACCTCCTTCCCCCCCCCACTCACACACCTCCTACCCCCCACACACACACACACACACACACACACACACCTCCTTCCCCCCCACACACACACACACTCCTCCTTCCCCCCCCACACACACATACACCTCCTTCCCCCCCACACACACACATACACCTCCTTCCCCCCCAACACACACACATACACCTCCTTCCCCCCCCACACACACACATACACCTCCTTCCCCCCCCACACAAACACATACACCTCCTACCCCCCCCCACACACACACATACACCTCCTTCCCCCCCCACACACACACAATCTCCTGCCCCCACCACACACACACACACACACACACCTCCTGCCCCCCCCCCCACACACACACACACACACACCTCCTGCCCCCCCCACACACACACACACACACCTCCTGCCCCACACACACACACACACCTCCTGCCCCCCCCACACACACACACACCTCCTGCCCCCCCCACACACACACCTCCTGCCCCCCCCACACACACACCTCCTGCCCCACTCACACACACACACCTCCTGCCCCCCCCCACACACACACATACACACACACACACCTCCTTCCCCCACACACACACACACACACACACACACCTCCTTCCCCCCCACACACACACACACTCCTCCTTCCCCCCCCACACACACACACTCCTCCTTCCCCCCCCCACACACACACACACACACACACACACCTCCTTCCCCCCCCCACTCACACACCTCCTACCCCCCACACACACACACACACACACACACACACCTCCTTCCCCCCCACACACACACACACTCCTCCTTCCCCCCCCACACACACATACACCTCCTTCCCCCCCACACACACACATACACCTCCTTCCCCCCCAACACACACACATACACCTCCTTCCCCCCCCACACACACACATACACCTCCTTCCCCCCCCACACAAACACATACACCTCCTACCCCCCCCCACACACACACATACACCTCCTTCCCCCCCGACACACACACATACACCTCCTTCCCCCCCCCACACACACACATACACCTCCTTCCCCCCCGACACACACACACACCTCCTTCCCCCCCAACACACACACACACCTCCTTCCCCCCCACACACACACACACCTCCTTCCCACACACACCTCCTTCCCCCCCCCACACACACACACACCTCCTTCCCCCCCACACACACACACCTCCTTCCCCCCAACACACACACACCTCCTTCCCCCCCACACACACACACACCTCCTTCCCCCCCACACACACACACATCCTTCCCACACACACCTCCTTCCCCCCCCCACACACACACACACACCTCCTTCCCCCCCACACACACACACACACACACACACACACCTCCTTCCCCCCAACACACACCTCCTTCCCCCCCACACACACACACCTCCTTCCCCCCCACACACACACACACCTCCTTCCCCCCCACACACACACACACCTCCTTCCCCCCCACACACATACACATCCTTCCCACACACACCTCCTTCCCCCCCCCACACACACACACACCTCCTTCCCCCCCACACACACACACACACACACCTCCTTCCCCCCCACACACACACACACCTCCTTCCCCCCCACACACACACACACCTCCTTCCCCCCCACACACAGACACACACCTCCTTCCCCCCCACACACACACACACCTCCTTCCCCCCACACACACACACACCTCCTTCCCCCCCCCACACACACACACACCTCCTTCCCCCCCACACACACACACACCTCCTTCCCCCCCACACACACACACACACCTCCTTCCCCCCCACACACACACACGCACACACACACCTCCTTCCCCCCACACACACACACACCTCCTTCCCCCCACACACACACACACCTCTTTCCCCCCCACACACACACACACCTCCTTCCCCCCCACACACGCACACCTCCTTCCCCCCCCCCACACACACACACACACACACACACACACACACACCTCCTTACCCCCCCACACACACACACACACCTCCTTCCCCCCCCACACACACACATACAACTCCTCCCCCCCCCGACACACACACATACACCCCCTTCCCCCCCGACACACACACATACACCTCCTTCCCCCCCGACACACACACATACACCTCCTTCCCCCCCCACACACACACACAGCTCCTTCCCCCCCCCCACACACACACACGTCCTTCCCCCCCCACACACACACACATCCTTCCCCCCCACACACATCTCCTTCCACCCCACACACACCTCCTTCCCCCCCCACACACACACACACACCTCCTTCCCCCCCACACACACACACACCTCCTTCCCCCCACACACACACACACCTCCTTCCCCCCCACACACACACACACCTCCTTCCCCCCAACACGCACACACACCTCCTTCCCCCCAACACGCACACACACCTCCTTCCCCCCCACACACACACACACACACCTCCTTCCCCCCCACACACACACACACACTCCTTCCCTCCCCCCCACACACACACCTCCTTCCCTCCCCCCGACACACACACACACACACCTCCTTCCCTCCCCCGACACACACACCCACCCACACACACACACCTCCTTCCCCCCCCCACACACACACCTCCTTCCCCCCCCACACACACACACCTCCTTCCCTCCCCCCCACACACACACCTCCTTCCCTCCCCCCCACACACACACCTCCTTCCCTCCCCCCGACACACACACACACACACACACACACACCTCCTTCCCTCCCCCGACACACACCAACCCACACACACACACCTCCTTCCCCCCCCCACACACACAACTCCTTCCCCCCCCCACACACACACCTCCTTCCCCCCCCCACACACACACACACTCCTTCCCTCCCCCCCACACACACACCTCCTTCCCTCCCCCCGACACACACACACACACACCTCCTTCCCTCCCCCCGACACACACACACACACACCTCCTTCCCTCCCCCGACACACACACACACACACCTCCTTCCCTCCCCCCGACATACACACACACCTCCTTCCCTCACCCCCCCACACACACACACCTCCTTCCCTCACCCCCCCACACACCTCCTTCCCTCACCCCCCCACACACCTCCTTCCCGCGCCCACACACACACACATACACCTCCTTCCCCCCTCCACACACACACACCTCCTCCCCCCCCCACACACACACCTCCTCCCCCCAACACACACACACACACGCACCCCTCCTTCCCCCCCAACACACACACACACACACACACACACCTCCTTCCCACCCCAACACACACACACACACACACACCCCTCCTTCCCACCCCAACACACACACACACACACACACCCCTCCTTCCCCCCCCCAACACACACACACACACCCCTCCTTCCCCCCCCAACACACACACACACACCCCACCTTCCCCCCCCCAACACACACACACCCACCCCTCCTTCCCCCCCCAACACACACACACACACCCCTCCTTCCCCCCCCACACACACCCCTCCTTCCCCCCCCACACACACCCCTCCTTCCCCCCCCCCACACACACCCCTCCTTCCCCCCCCCACACACACACACACACACACCCCTCCTTCCCCCCCCCAACACACACACACACACACACACACTCCTGTCCCCCTGCCCACACACACACACACACACACACACACACACACAGACACACACACACCTCCTTCCCCCCCCCCACACACACACACGCTCACACACACACTGACCTCCTGTTACCCCCCGACACACACACCTCCTGTCCCCACCCCACACACACACCTCCTGTCCCCACCCCACACACACACCTCCTGTCCCCCCCCCAACACACACACCTCCTGTCCCCCCCACAACACACACACACCTCTTGTCCCCCCCCACACACACACACCTCCTGTCCCCAACCCCCGGCCACACACACACTCCTCCTGTCCCCACCCCCCCCGCCACACACACACTCCTCCTGTCCCCCCTCCCACACACACCCACCTCCTGTACCCCCCCCGCCCCACACAAACACACCTTCTGTCCCACGCCCACACACCTCCTGCCCCCACCCCCCCACACACACACACATCTTGTCCCCCGCCGACACACACACCCCTCCTGTCCCCTCACTCCGACACACACACACCTCCTGTCCCCCCACCACACATTCACACTTCCTGTCTCCCCGCCCACACACATACACACTTCCTGTCCCTCCAACACACATACACACACACACCTCCTGTCCACACCCCACACACACACCTCCTGTCCACACCCCACACACACACCTCCTGTCCCCTCCCGCCGACACACATACACACTTCCTGTCCCCCCCCACATACACACCTCCTGTCCCCCGCCCACACACACACACACCTCCTTCCCCTCCCCCGGACACACACACACACACCCTTCCTGTCCCTCCTCCACACATACACACACACACACCTCCTGTCCCCTCCCCCCGACACACACATACCTCCTGTCCCCCCCACGCACATACACACTTCCTGTCCCCCCACACACACACATACACACCTCCTGTCCACACCCCACACACACACACCTCCTGTCCCCCACGCACGCACACACACACACATCCTGTTCCCCCTCCACACACACCTCCTGTCCCCCCCACACACACTCCCCTCCAGTACCACCCCAACACGCCCACACACAGACAACTCCTTCCCCCCCTGACGCACACACACACCTCCTTCCCCCACACACACACCTCCTTCCCCCCGCCACACATACACACCTCCTTCCCCCCCCGACACACACACACACACACACACACACACACACACACACACACACACGCACCTCCTTCCCACCCACCCACACACACACAACTCCTTCCCCCACACACACCTCCTTCCCCAACCAACACACACACACCTCCTTCCCTCCCCCACACACACCTCCTTCCCCCCCACACACACACCCACACACCTCCTTCCCCCCCCCCCCACACACACACACACCTCTTTCCCTCCCCACACACACACCTCCTTCCCTCCCCCCCACACACACCTCCTTCCCTCCCCCCGACACACACACTCCTTCCCTCCCCCCGACACACACACTCCTTCCCTCCCCCCCACACACACACTCCTTCCCTCCCCCCCACACACACACTCCTTCCCTCCCCCCCACACACACGCCTCCTTCCCTCCCCCCCCCCACACACACACACACACACACACACACCTCCTTCCCTCCCCCCCACACACACACACACACCTCCTTCCCTCACCCCCCCCCACACACACACACACCTCCTTCCCTCACCCCCCCACACACACACACACACCTCCTTCCCTCACCCCCCCACACACACACCTCCTTCCCTCACGCCCCCCCACACACACACACCTCCTTCCCCCAACAAACACACACACACCTCCTTCCCGCGCCCACACACACACACACACACACACACACACACACACCTCCTCCCCCCCCCCACACACACACCTCCTCCCCCCGACACACACAAACACACACACGCACCCCTCCTTCCCCGCAAACACACACACACACCTCCTTCCACCCCCCCACACACACACACACACACACACACCCTTCCTTCCCCCCCCAAACACACACATACACACACCTCCTTCCCCCCGCCCACACATACACACACCTCCTTCCCCCCCCACACACACACCTCCTTCCCCCCCACACACACAAACACACACACCTCCTTCCCCCCCCCACACACACACACACACACACCTCCTTCCCCCCCCCACACACACACACACCTCCCCCCCCCCACACACACATACACACACACACCTCCTTCCCCTACACACACACAAACACACACACCTCCTTCCCCTACACACACACACACACACACACACACCTCCTTCCCACACACACACACACACACACACACCTCCTTCCCCCCGCCCACACACACACACACACACACCTCCTTCCCCCCCACACACACACACACACACACACACACACACACCTCCTTCCCCCCCCCCACACACACACCTCCTTCCCCCCCCCCCACACACACACACACACACACACACACACACCTCCTTCGCCCCCCCCCCCCCACACACACACACCTCCTTCGCCCCCCCCCACACACACACACACACACCTCCTTCGCCCCCCCCACACACACACACACCTCCTTGCCCCCCCCACACACAAACACCTCCTTTCCCCCCCCACACACACACGCACCCCTCCTTCCTCCCCCCACACACACACGCACCCCTCCTTCCCCCCCCCCACACACACACGCACCCCTCCTTCCCCGCGCACACACACATGCACCCCTCCTTCCCCCCACACACACACACACACACACACACACCCTTCCTTCCCCCCCCAACACACACATACACACACCTCCTTCCCCCCCCCACACACACACACACCTCCTTCCCCCCCACACACACACCTCCTTCCCCCCCACACACACACACACACCTCCTTCCCCCCCACACACACACACACACACACCTCCTTCCCCCCCACACACACACACACATCTCCTTCCCCCCCACACACACACACACATCTCCTTCCCCCCCACACACACACACACATCTCCTTCCCCCCCACACACACACACACCTCCTTCCCCCCCCACACACACACACACCTCCTTCCCCCCCCACACACACACACACCTCCTTCCCCCCCCACACACACACACCTCCTTCCCCCCCCACACACACACACCTCCTTCCCCCCCCCACACACACACACCTCCTTCCCCCCCCCACACACACACCTCCTTCCCCCCCCCACACACACACCTCCTTCCCCCCCCCACACACACACCTCCTTCCCCGCCCCCACACACACACACCTCCTTCCCCCCCCCACACACACACCTCCTTCCCCCACCCACACACACACACACACCTCCTGCCCTCCCCCCCCCACACACACACCTCCTGCCCTCCCCCCCCCACACACACACATACACACACCTCCTTCCCCTCCCCACACACACACACACCTCCTTCCCCCCCACACACACACACACACACCTCGTTTCCCACCCCACACACACACCTCCTTCCCCCCCCCACACACACAAACACACACACCTCCTTCCCCCCCACACACACACACACCTCCTTGCCCCCCCCCACACACACACCTCCTTCCCCCCCCCCCACACACACACCTCCTTCCCCCACCCCCACACACACACACACACCTCCTTCCCCCCCCCACACACACACACACCCACACACCTCCTTCCCCCCCCCACACACACACACCTCCTTCCCCCCCCCACATACACACACCTCCTTCCCCCCCCACACACACACACACCTCCTGCCCCCCCCACACACACACCTCCTGCCCCCCCCACACACACACACACCTCCTGCCCCCCCGACACACACACACACCTCCTGCCCCCCCCCACACACACACACACCTCCTGCCCCCCCCCACACACACACCTCCTGCCCCCCCACACACACACACACCTCCTGTCCCCCCCCCAACACACACACACACACCTCCTTCCCCCCCCCACATACACACACCTCCTTCCCCCCCCACACACACACACACCTCCTGCCCCCCCCACACACACACCTCCTGCCCCCCCCACACACACACACACCTCCTGCCCCCCCGACACACACACACACCTCCTGCCCCCCCCCACACACACACACACCTCCTGCCCCCCCCCACACACACACCTCCTGCCCCCCCACACACACACACACCTCCTGTCCCCCCCCCACACACACACACACACACACCTCCTGTCCCCCCCACACACCTCCTGCCCCCCCCACACACACACCTCCTGCCCCCCCCACACACACACCTCCTGTCCCCCCCACACACCTCCTGCCCCCCCCACACACACACACCTCCTGTCCCCCCCACACACCTCCTGCCCCCCCCACACACACACACCTCCTGCCCCCCCCACACACCTCCTGTCCCCCCCACACACACACACACCTCCTGCCTCCTCCACACACACACACACCTCCTGCCTCCCCCACACACACACACACCTCCTGCCTCCCCCATACACACACACCTCCTGCCTCCCCCACACACACACACCTCCTGCCTCCCCCACACACACACACACCTCCTGCCTCCCCCACACACTCACACCTCCTGCCTCCCCACACCTCCTGCCTCCCCCACACACCTCCTGCCACACACACACACACACACACACACCTCCTGCCCCCCCACACACACACACCTCCTGCCCCTCCCACACACACACACCTCCTGTCCCCCCACACACACACACACCTCCTGTCCCCCCACACACACACCCACCTCCTGCCCCCCCCACACACACACCCACACACCTCCTGCCCTCCCCACACACACACCTCCTGCCCCCCCACACACACACCACCTGCCCCCCCCACACACACACCACCTGCCCCCCCCACACACACCTCACCTGCCCCCCACACACACACCTCCTTCCCACACACACACACACACACACACACACACCTCCTGCCCCCCCCCACACACACACCTCCTGCCCCCCCCACACACACACACACACCTCCTGCCCCCCCCACACACACACACCTCCTGCCCCCCCCACACACACACCTCCTGCCCCCCCCCCCACACACACACACACCTCCTGCCCTCCCACACACACACACACCTCCTGCCCTCCCACACACACACACACACACCTCCTTCCCCCCCCCACACACACACACACACCTCCTTCCCCCCCCCCCAACACACACACACACCTCCTTCCCCCCACCCAACACACACACACACACACCTACTTCCCCCCCACACACACACACAAACCTCCTTCCCCCCCCCACACTCACACACCTCCTTCCCCCCCCACACACACACACACACCTCCTTCCCCCCCCACACACACACACCTCCTTCCCCCCCCCACACACACACAGCTCCTTCCCCCCCCCACACACACACACCTCCTGCCCCCCCCCCACACACACCTCCTTCCCCCACCTGCCCCCCCCCACACACACCTCCTGCCCCCCAACATACACACACCTCCTGCCCCCCAACACACACACACACACCTCCTGTCCCCCCCCCACACACACACACACCTCCTGTCCCCCCCACACACACACACACACCTCCTGTCCCCCCCACACACCTCCTGTCCCCCCCACACACACACACCTCCTGCCCCCCCCACACACACACACCTCCTGCACCCCCCACACACACCTCCTGCCCCCCCCCACACACACACATCCTGCCCCCCACACACACACCTCCTGCCCCCCCCCACACACACACACACACACACCTCCTGCCTCCCCCACACACACCTCCTGCCTCCCCCACACACACCTCCTGCCACCCCCACACACACACACCTCCTGCCTCCCCACACACACACACCTCCTGCCTCCCCACACACACACACCTCCTGCCTCCCCCACACACACACACCTCCTGCCTCCCCACACCTCCTGCCTCCCCCACACACACACACCTCCTGCCTCCCCACAACTCCTGCCTCCCGCACACACCTCCTGCACCCCCCCACACACACACCTCCTTCCCCCCCCCACACACACACACACCTCCTTCACCCCCCCCCCACACACACACACACCTCCTGCCCCCCCCCCACACACACACACACCTCCTGCCCCCCCCACACACACACACACCTCCTGCCCTCCCCCCCCCACACACACACCTCCTGCCCTCCCCCCCCCCACACACACACACACACAACCTCCTGCCCCCCCCACACACACACCTCCTGCCCCCCCCACACACACACACACACACACACACACACACACACCTCCTGCCCCCCCCCACACACACACCTCCTGCCCCCCCCACACACACACCTCCTGCCCCCCACACACACACACACACACACACCTACTGCCCCCCCCACACACACACACACACACACACACACACACACACACACTCCTTCCCTCCCCCCCACGCACACGCCTCCTTCCCTCCCCCACCACACACACACACACCTCCTTCCCTCCCCCCCCCACACACACACCTCCTTCCCTCACCCCCCCACACACACACACCTCCTTCCCTCACCCCCCCCACACACACACCTACTTCCCTCACCCCCCCCACACACACACACCTCCTTCCCTCACCCCCCCCCCACACACACACACACCCTTCCCTCACCCCCCCCACACACACACACACACCTCCTTCCCTCAACCCCCCACACACACACACACACCTCCTTCCCTCACCCCCCCCCCCACACACACACACACACACACACACACCTCCTTCCCCCAACACACACAAACACACACACACACCTCCTTCCTGCGCCCACACACACACACCCCTCCTTCCCCCCTCCACACACACACACACACACACACACCTCCTCCCCCCCCCACACACACACACACACACACACACACACACCTCCTCCCCCCCCCACACACACACACACACCTCCTTCCCCCCAAACACACACACACACACCTCCTTCCCAACCCACACACACACACACCCTTCCTTCCCCCCCAAACACACACATACACACACCTCCTTCCCCCCGCCCACACACACACACATACACACACCTCCTTCCCACACACACACACACACACACACACACACACACCTCCTGCCCCCCCCCACACACACACCTCCTGCCCCCCCCCACACACACACACACACCTCCTTCCCCCACCACACACACACCCCTCCTTCCCCCCCCACACACACACACACTCACACCTCCTTTCCCCCACACACACACACCTCCTTCCCCCCCCCACACACACACACACACACACCTCCTTCTGCCCCACACACACACACTTTCTTCCCCCCCCCCCACACACACACCTCCTTCCCTCCCCCACACACACACACCTCCTTCCCTCCCCCACACACACACACACCTCCTTCCCCCCCCACCCACACACACACCTCCTTCCCCCCCCACCCACACACACACACACACACACCTCCTTCCCCCCCCCACACACACACACACACTTCCTTCCCCCACCACACACACACACACACACCTCCTTCCCCCCACACAGACGCCTCCTTCCCCCCCGACACACACACACACACCTCCTTCCTCCCACACACACCTCCTTCCCCCCCGACACACACACACACACCTCCTTCCTCCCACACACACCTCCTTCCCCCCACACACACGTCCTGCCCCCCACACACACACACCCACACCTCCTTCCCCCCCCCCACACACACACACACCTCCTTCCCCCCCCCCACACACACACACACCTCCCTCCCCCTCCCATACACACACACGCACACATCTCCTTCCCCCTCCCAAACACACACACCTCCTTCCCCCACAACACACAAACACACACACACACCTCCTTCCCCCCACACACACACACCTCCTTCCCCACACACACACACACACACACACACCTCCTTCCCCACACACACACACACACACACACCTCCTGTCCCCCCCCACAAACATAAACACCTCCTGTCCCCCCGCCCACACAGACACACCTCCTGTCCCCCTGCCCACACACACATACACCTCCTGTCCCCCTGCCCACACACACACACACACACACACACACACACACACAGACACACACACACCTCCTTCCCCCCCCCCACACACACACACGCTCACACACACACTGACCTCCTGTTACCCCCCGACACACACACCTCCTGTCCCCACCCCACACACACACCTCCTGTCCCCACCCCACACACACACCTCCTGTCCCCCCCCAACACACACACCTCCTGTCCCCCCCCCACACACACACACCTCTTGTCCCCCCCCACACACACACACCTCCTGTCCCCCACAAACACACACGCACACCTCCTGACCCCCCGACACACACACCCCTCCTGTCCCCCCCAACACACATCCCTCCTGTCCCCATCCCCACACACACACACATGCACACCCCTCCTGTCCCCCACAACACACACACACATGCACACCCCTCCTGTCCCCCACAACACAGACACACACCATCTGGCCCACGCCACCCCTCCCCACACACACACCAACTGGCCCACGCCACCCCTCCCCACACACACACACACCTCCTGTCCCCAACCCCCGGCCACACACACACTCCTCCTGTCCCCACCCCCCCCGCCACACACACACTCCTCCTGTCCCCCCTCCCACACACACCCACCTCCTGTACCCCCCCGCCCCACACAAACGCACCTTCTGTCCCACGCCCACACACCTCCTGCCCCCACCCCCCCCCACACACACACATCTTGTCCCCCGCCGACACACACACCCCTCCTGTCCCCTCACTCCGACACACACACACCTCCTGTCCCCCCACCACACATTCACACTTCCTGTCTCCCCGCCCACACACATACACACTTCCTGTCCCTCCAACACACATACACACACACACCTCCTGTCCACACCCCACACACACACCTCCTGTCCACACCCCACACACACACCTCCTGTCCCCTCCCGCCGACACACATACACACTTCCTGTCCCCCCCCACATACACACCTCCTGTCCCCCGCCCACACACACACACACCTCCTTCCCCTCCCCCGGACACACACACACACACACCCTTCCTGTCCCTCCTCCACACATACACACACACACACCTCCTGTCCCCTCCCCCCGACACACACATACCTCCTGTCCCCCCCACGCACATACACACTTCCTGTCCCCCCACACACACACATACACACCTCCTGTCCACACCCCACACACACACACCTCCTGTCCCCCACGCACGCACACACACACACACATCCTGTTCCCCCTCCACACACACCTCCTGTCCCCCCCACACACACTCCCCTCCAGTACCACCCCAACACGCCCACACACAGACAACTCCTTCCCCCCCTGACGCACACACACACCTCCTTCCCCCACACACACACCTCCTTCCCCCCGCCACACATACACACCTCCTTCCCCCCCCGACACACACACACACACACACACACACACACACACACACACACACACACACACACACACGCACCTCCTTCCCACCCACACACACACAACTCCTTCCCCCACACACACCTCCTTCCCCAACCAACACACACACACCTCCTTCCCTCCCCCACACACACCTCCTTCCCCCCCACACACACACCCACACACCTCCTTCCCCCCCCCCACACAAACACACACCTCCTTCCCCCCACCACACACACACACCTCCTTCCCTCCCCCCCACACACACCTCCTTCCCTCCCCCCCACACACACCTCCTTCCCTCCCCCCGACACACACACTCCTTCCCTCCCCCCGACACACACACTCCTTCCCTCCCCCCCACACACACACTCCTTCCCTCCCCCCCACACACACGCCTCCTTCCCTCCCCCCCCACACACACACACACACACACACACCTCCTTCCCTCCCCCCCACACACACACACACCTCCTTCCCTCACCCCCCCACACACACACACACCTCCTTCCCTCACCCCCCCACACACACACACACACCTCCTTCCCTCACCCCCCCCACACACACACACCTCCTTCCCCCAACACACACACACACACCTCCTTCCCGCGCCCACACACACACACACACACACACACACACACACACACACCTCCTCCCCCCCCCCACACACACACCTCCTCCCCCCGACACACACAAACACACACACGCACCCCTCCTTCCCCGCAAACACACACACACACCTCCTTCCACCCCCACACACACACACACACACACACACACCCTTCCTTCCCCCCCAAACACACACATACACACACCTCCTTCCCCCCGCCCACACATACACACACCTCCTTCCCCCCCCCACACACACACCTCCTTCCCCCCCACACACACAAACACACACACCTCCTTCCCCCCCCCACACACACACACACACACCTCCTTCCCCCCCCCACACACACACACACACCTCCCCCCCCCCACACACACATACACACACACCTCCTTCCCCCCCCCCACACACAAACACACACACCTCCTTCCCCTACACACACACACACACACACCTCCTTCCCACACACACACACACACACACACACACACACCTCCTTCCCCCCGCCCACACACACACACACACACACCTCCTTCCCCCCCACACACACACACACACACACACACACACCTCCTTCCCCCCCCCCACACACACACACACACCTCCTTCCCCCCCACACACACACACACACACACACACACACCTCCTTCGCCCCCCCCCCACACACACACACACCTCCTTCGCCCCCCACACACACACACACACACCTCCTTCGCCCCCCCCACACACACACACACCTCCTTGCCCCCCCCACACACAAACACCTCCTTTCCCCCCCCACACACACACGCACCCCTCCTTCCTCCCCCCACACACACACGCACCCCTCCTTCCCCCCCCCACACACACACGCACCCCTCCTTCCCCGCGCACACACACATGCACCCCTCCTTCCCCACACACACACACACACACACACACACACACACACACACCCTTCCTTCCCCCCCCAACACACACATACACACACCTCCTTCCCCCCCCCACACACACACACACCTCCTTCCCCCCCACACGCACACCTCCTTCCCCCCCACACGCACACCTCCTTCCCCCCCCACACACACACACACACACACACCTCCTTCCCCCCCCACACACACACACACACATACCTCCTTCCCCCCCACACACACACACACATCTCCTTCCCCCCCACACACACACACACATCTCCTTCCCCCCCACACACACACACACCTCCTTCCCCCCCACACACACACACACCTCCTTCCCCCCCCCACACACACACACACCTCCTTCCCCCCCCACACACACACACCTCCTTCCCCCCCCCACACACACACACCTCCTTCCCCCCCACACACACACACACACACACCTCCTCCCCCCCCCACCACACACACACCTCCTCCCCCCGACACACACAAACACACACACGCACCCCTCCTTCCCCGCAAACACACACACACACCTCCGTCCCCCCCCCCACACACAAACACACACACCTCCTTCCCCTACACACACACACACACACACACACACCTCCTTCCCACACACACACACACACACACACACACACACACACACACACCTCCTTCCCCCCGCCCACACACACACACACACACACCTCCTTCCCCCCCACACACACACACACACACACACACACACACACACCTCCTTCCCCCCCCCACACACACACACACACCTCCTTCCCCCCCCACACACACACACACACACACACACACACCTCCTTCGCCCCCCCCCCCACACACACACACACCTCCGTCGCCCCCCACACACACACACACACACCTCCTTCGCCCCCCCCACACACACACACACCTCCTTGCCCCCCCCACACACAAACACCTCCTTTCCCCCCCCACACACACACGCACCCCTCCTTCCTCCCCCCACACACACACGCACCCCTCCTTCCCCCCCCCACACACACACGCACCCCTCCTTCCCCGCGCACACACACATGCACCCCTCCTTCCCCACACACACACACACACACACACACACACACACACACACACACACACCCTTCCTTCCCCCCCCAACACACACATACACACACCTCCTTCCCCCCCCCACACACACACACACCTCCTTCCCCCCCACACGCACACCTCCTTCCCCCCCACACGCACACCTCCTTCCCCCCCCACACACACACACACACACACCTCCTTCCCCCCCACACACACACACACATCTCCTTCCCCCCCACACACACACACACCTCCTTCCCCCCCCACACACACACACACCTCCTTCCCCCCCCCACACACACACACACCTCCTTCCCCCCCCACACACACACACCTCCTTCCCCCCCCCCACACACACACACCTCCTTCCCCCCCCCACACACACACACCTCCTTCCCCCCCCCCACACACACACCTCCTTCCCCCCCCCACACACACACCTCCTTCCCCCCCCCACACACACACCTCCTTCCCCCCCCCACACACACACCTCCTTCCCCCACCCACACACACACACACCTCCTGCCCTCCCCCCCCCACACACACACCTCCTGCCCTCCCCCCCCCACACACACACATACACACACCTCCTTCCCCTCCCCACACACACACACACCTCCTTCCCCCCCCCACACACACACACACACCTCGTTTCCCACCCCACACACACACACACACCTCCTTCCCCCCCCCCCCACACACACAAACACACACACCTCCTTCCCCCCCCACACACACACACACCTCCTTCCCCCCCCCCACACACACACCTCCTTCCCCCACCCCCACACACACACCTCCTTGCCCCACCCCCCCACACACACACACACACAGACACACACACCTCCTTCCCCCCCCACACACACACACACCCACACACCTCCTTCCCCCCCCCACACACACACACCTCCTTCCCCCCCCCCACACACACACACCTCCTTCCCCCCCCCACACACACACACACCTCCTTCCCCCCCCACACACACACACACACCTCCTGCCAACCCCACGCCCACACACACACACACACACACCTCCTGCCCCCCCCACACACACACCTCCTGCCCCCCCCACACACACACACCTCCTGCCCCCCCCACACACACACACCTCCTGTCCCCCCCACACACACACACACCTCCTGCCTCCCCCACACACACACACACCTCCTGCCTCCCCCATACACACACACCTCCTGCCTCCCCCACACACACACACACCTCCTGCCTCCCCCACACACACACACACCTCCTGCCTCCCCACACCTCCTGCCTCCCCCACACACCTCCTGCCTCACACACACACACACACACACACACACACACCTCCTGCCCCCCCACACAAACACACCTCCTGCCCCTCCCACACACACACACCTCCTGTCCCCCCACACACACACACACCTCCTGTCCCCCCACACACACACCCACCTCCTGCCCCCCCCACACACACACCCACACACCTCCTGCCCTCCCCACACACACACCTCCTGCCCCCCCCACACACACACCACCTGCCCCCCCCACACACACCTCACCTGCCCCCCACACACACACCTCCTTCCCACACACACACACACACACACACACACACCTCCTGCCCCCCCCCACACACACACCTCCTGCCCCCCCCACACACACACACACCTCCTGCCCCCCCCACACACACACACCTCCTGCCCCCCCCACACACACACCTCCTGCCCCCCCCCACACACACACACACACCTCCTGCCCTCCCACACACACACACACACACACACACCTCCTGCCCTCCCACACACACACACACCTCCTGCCCTCCCACACACACACACACACACCTCCTTCCCCCCCCCACACACACACACACACCTCCTTCCCCCCCCAACACACACACACACCTCCTTCCCCCCACCCAACACACACACACACACACCTCCTTCCCCCCCACACACACACACAAACCTCCTTCCCCCCCCCACACTCACACACCTCCTTCCCCCCCCACACACACACACACACACCTCCTTCCCCCCCCACACACACACACCTCCTTCCCCCCCCCACACACACACACCTCCTTCCCCCCCCCACACACACACACCTCCTTCCCCCCCCACACACACACACCTCCTTCCCCCCCCTCACACACACCTCCTTCCCCCCCCACACACACACACACCTCTTTCCCCCCCACACACACACACCTCTTCCCCCCCCCACACACACACCTCTTCCCCCCCCCACACACACACACCTCTTCCCCCCCCCCACACACACACACACACACACACACACACACCTCCTGCCCCCACCCACACACACCTCCTGCCCACCCCCCACACACACACACCTCCTGCCCCCCCCCACGCACACACACACCTCCTGCCCCCCCCACGCACACACCTCCTGCCCCCCACCACACACGCCTCCTGCCCCCCACCACACACACCTCCTGCCCCCCCCACACGCACACCTCCTGCCCCCCCCACACACACACCTCCTGCCCCCCCCCACACACACACACACCACCTTCCCCCACCTGCCCCCCCCCACACACACCTCCTGCCCCCCAACACACACACACCTCCTGCCCCCCAACACACACACACACACCTCCTGTCCCCCCCCCCACACACACACACACCTCCTGTCCCCCACACACACACACACCTCCTGTCCCCCCCACACACCTCCTGTCCCCCCCACACACACACACCTCCTGCCCCCCCCACACACACACACCTCCTGCCCCCCCCACACACACCTCCTGCCCACCCCCACACACACAAATCCTGCCCCCCACACACACACCTCCTGCCCCCCCCACACACCACACACACCTCCTGCCTCCCCCACACACACCTCCTGCCTCCCCCACACACACCTCCTGCCTCACCCACACACACACACCTCCTGCCTCCCCACACACACACACCTCCTGCCTCCCCCACACACACACAGCTCCTGCCTCCCCACACCTCCTGCCTCCCCCACACACACACACCTCCTGCCTCCCCACAACTCCTGCCTCCCGCACACACCTCCTGCACCCCCCCACACACACACACACCTCCTTCCCCCCCCCACACACACACACACCTCCTTCACCCCCCCCCCCACACACACACACACCTCCTGCCCGCCCCAACACACACACACCTCCTGCCCCCCCCACACACACACACACCTCCTGCCCCCCCCACACACACACACACCTCCTGCCCTCCCCCCCCCACACACACACCTCCTGCCCTCCCCCCCCCACACACACACCTCCTGCCCTCCCCCCCCCACACACACACACACACAACCTCCTGCCCCCCCCACACACACACCTCCTGCCCCCCCCCCACACACACACACACACACACACACACACCTCCTGCCCCCCCCCCACACACACACCTCCTGCCCCCCCCACACACACACCTCCTGCCCCCCACACACACACACACACACCTACTGCCCCCCCCCACACACACACACACACACACACACACACACACACACACACACTCCTTCCCTCCCCCGCACGCACACGCCTCCTTCCCTCCCCCACCACACACACACACACCTCCTTCCCTCCCCCCCCCACACACACACCTCCTTCCCTCACCCCCCCACACACACACCTCCTTCCCTCACCCCCCCACACACACACCTACTTCCCTCACCTCCCCCACACACACACACCTCCTTCCCTCACCCCCCCCCCACACACACACACACCCTTCCCTCACCCCCCCCCCACACACACACACACACCTCCTTCCCTCAACCCCACACACACACACACACCTCCTTCCCTCACCCCCCCCCACACACACACACACACACACACACACACACACACACACACACCTCCTTCCCCCAACACACACAAACACACACACACACCTCCTTCCTGCGCCCACACACACACACCCCTCCTTCCCCCCTCCACACACACACACACACACACACACACACACCTCCTCCCCCCCCCACACACACACACACACACCTCCTCCCCCCCCCACACACACACACACACCTCCTTCCCCCCAAACACACACACACACACCTCCTTCCCAACCCACACACACACACCCTTCCTTCCCCCCCAAACACACACATACACACACCTCCTTCCCCCCGCCCACACACACACACATACACACACCTCCTTCCCACACACACACACACACACACACACACACACACACCTCCTGCCCCCCCCCCCACACACACACACCTCCTGCCCCCCCCACACACACACACCTCCTGCCCCCCCCCACACACACACCTCCTGCCCCCCCCCACACACACACACACACCTCCTGCCCTCCCACACACACACACACCTCCTGCCCTCCCACACACACACACACACACACCTCCTTCCCCCCCCCCACACACACACCTCCTTCCCCCCCCCCAACACACACATACACACACCTCCTTCCCCCCCACACACACACACAAACCTCCTTCCCCCCCCACACTCACACACCTCCTTCCCCCCCCACACACACACACACACCTCCTTCCCCCCCCACACACACACACACACCTCCTTCCCCCCCCCACACACACACACCTCCTTCCCCCCCCCACACACACACACCTCCTTCCCCCCCCACACACACACCTCTTCCCCCCCCCACACACACACACCTCTTCCCCCCCCCCACACACACACACACACACACACACACCTCCTGCCCCCCCCCACACACACCTCCTGCCCCCCCCACACACACACACACCTACTGCCCCCCCCCACGCACACACACACCTCCTGCCCCCCCCACGCACACACCTCCTGCCCCCCACCACACACGCCTCCTGCCCCCCACCACACACACCTCCTGCCCCCCCCACACACACACCTCCTGCCCCCCCCACACACACACCTCCTGCCCCCCCCCACACACACACACACCTCCTTCCCCCACCTGCCCCCCCCCACACACACCTCCTGCCCCCCAACACACACACACCTCCTGCCCCCCAACACACACACACACACCTCCTGTCCCCCCCCCCACACACACACACACCTCCTGTCCCCCCCACACACACACACACACCTCCTGTCCCCCCCACACACCTCCTGTCCCCCCCACACACACACACCTCCTGCCCCCCCCACACACACACACCTCCTGCCCCCCCCACACACACCTCCTGCCCCCCCCCACACACACACATCCTGCCCCCCACACACACACCTCCTGCCCCCCCCACACACACACACACACCTCCTGCCTCCCCCACACACACCTCCTGCCTCCCCCACACACACCTCCTGCCTCCCCCACACACACACACCTCCTGCCTCCCCACACACACACACCTCCTGCCTCCCCCACACACACACACCTCCTGCCTCCCCACACCTCCTGCCTCCCCCACACACACACACCTCCTGCCTCCCCACAACTCCTGCCTCCCGCACACACCTCCTGCACCCCCCCACACACACACACACCTCCTTCCCCCCCCCCACACACACACACACCTCCTTCACCCCCCCCCACACACACACACACCTCCTGCCCCCCCCCACACACACACACACCTCCTGCCCCCCCCAACACACACGCACCTCCTGCCCCCCCCACACACACACACACCTCCTGCCCTCCCCGCCCCACACACACACCTCCTGCCCTCCCCCCCCCACACACACACACACACACAACCTCCTGCCCCCCCCACACACACACACACACACCTCCTGCCCCCCCCCACACACACACCTCCTGCCCCCCCCACACACACACCTCCTGCCCCCCACACACACACACACACCTCCTGCCCCCCCACACACACACACACACACACACACACACACTCCTTCCCTCCCCCCCACGCACACGCCTCCTTCCCTCCCCCACCACACACACACACACCTCCTTCCCTCCCCCCCCCCACACACACACCTCCTTCCCTCACCCCCCCACACACACACACCTCCTTCCCTCACCCCCCCCACACACACACCTACTTCCCTCACCCCCCCCCACACACACACCTCCTTCCCTCACCCCCCCCCACACACACACACACCCTTCCCTCACCCCCCCCCCCACACACACACACACCTCCTTCCCTCAACCCCCCCCACACACACACCTCCTTCCCTCACCCCCCCCCACACACACACACACACACACACCTCCTTCCCCCAACACACACAAACACACACACACACCTCCTTCCTGCGCCCACACACACACACCCCTCCTTCCCCCCTCCACACACACACACACACACACACACCACCTCCTCCCCCCCCCACACACACACACACACACACACCTCCTCCCCCCCCCCACACACACACACACACACCTCCTTCCCCCCAAACACACACACACACACCTCCTTCCCAACCCACACACACACACACCCTTCCTTCCCCCCCAAACACACACATACACACACCTCCTTCCCCCCGCCCACACACACACACATACACACACCTCCTTCCCCCCCCCCACACACACACCTCCTTCCCCCCCACACACACACACACACACACCTCCTTCCCCCCTCCCACACACACACACACACACCTCCTTCCCCCCCACACACACACACACACCTCCCCCCCCCACACACACATACACACACACCTCCTTCCCCCCCCCACACACAAACACACACACCTCCTTCCCCTACACACACACACACACACACACCTCCTTCCCACACACACACACACACACACACACACACACACACACCTCCTTCCCCCCGCCCACACACACACACACACACACCTCCTTCCCCCCCACACACACACACACCTCCTTCCCCCCCACACACACACACACCTCCTTCCCCCCCACACACACACACACACACCTCCTTCCCCCCCACACACACACACACACCTCCTTCCCCCCCACACACACACACACACACACACACACCTCCTTCGCCCCCCCCCACACACACACACACCTCCTTCGCCCCCCCCACACACACACACACACACCTCCTTCGCCCCCCCCACACACACACACACACACCTCCTTCGCCCCCCCCCCACACACACACACACACCTCCTTCCCCCCCCCCACACACACACACACACACACACACACACCTCCTTCCCCGCCACACACACACACACACCTCCTTCCCTCCTCCACACACACACACCTCCTCCCTCCCACACACACACGCACACACACCTCCTTCCCCCAACACACACAAACACACACACACACCTCCTTCCTGCGCCCACACACACACACCCCTCCTTCCCCCCTCCACACACACACACACACACACACCTCCTCCCCCCCCCACACACACACACACACACACCTCCTCCCCCCCCCACACACACACACACACCTCCTTCCCCCCAAACACAAACACACACACCTCCTTCCCAACCCACACACACACACACCCTTCCTTCCCCCCCAAACACACACATACACACACCTCCTTCCCCCCGCCCACACACACACACATACACACACCTCCTTCCCCCCCCCACACACACACCTCCTTCCCCCCCCACACACACACACACACACACCTCCTTCCCCCCTCCCACACACACACACACACACCTCCTTCCCCCCCACACACACACACACACACCTCCTTCCCCCCCACACACACACACACACCTCCCCCCCCCACACACACATACACACACACACACACACACACACCTCCCCCCCCCACACACACATACACACACACCTCCTTCCCCCCCCCCACACACAAACACACACACCTCCTTCCCCTACACACACACACACACACACACACCTCCTTCCCACACACACACACACACACACACACACACACACACACACACACACACACCTCCTTCCCCCCGCCCACACACACACACACACACACCTCCTTCCCCCCCACACACACACACACCTCCTTCCCCCCCACACACACACACACACACCTCCTTCCCCCCCACACACACACACACACACACCTCCTTCCCCCCCACACACACACACACACCTCCTTCCCCCCCACACACACACACACACCTCCTTCCCCCCCACACACACACACACACACACACACACCTCCTTCGCCCCCCCCCACACACACACACACCTCCTTCGCCCCCCCCACACACACACACACACACCTCCTTCGCCCCCCCCACACACACACACCTCCTTCGCCCCCCCCCCACACACACACACACACCTCCTTCCCCCCCCACACACACACACACACACACACACACACCTCCTTCCCTCCTCCACACACACACACCTCCTCCCCCCCACACACACACACACACAGCCTTCCCCCCCCCACACACACACACACCTCCTTGCCCCCCCCACACAAACACCTCCTTTCCCCCCCCACACACACACGCACCCCTCCTTCCTCCCCCCACACACACACGCACCCCTCCTTCCCCCCCCACACACACACACGCACCCCTCCTTCCCCCCCCACACACACATGCACCCCTCCTTCCCCCCACACACACACACACACCCTTCCTTCCCCCCGCAACACACACATACACACACCTCCTTCCCCCCCCACACACACACACACCTCCTTCCCCCCCACACACACACACACCTCCTTCCCCCCCACACACACACCTCCTTCCCCCCCCACACACACACACACACACCCTTCCTTCCCCCCCCAACACACACATACACACACCTCCTTCCCCCCCCACACACACACACACCTCCTTCCCCCCCACACACACACACACCTCCTTCCCCCCCACACACACACCTCCTTCCCCCCCCACACACACACACACACCTCCTTCCCCCCCACACACACATCTCCTTCCCCCCCACACACACACACATCTCCTTCCCCCCCCACACACACACACACCTCCTTCCCCCCCCACACACACACACCTCCTTCCCCCCCCACACACACACACCTCCTTCCCCCCCCCACACACACACCTCCTTCCCCCCCCACACACACACACCTCCTTCCCCCCCCAACACACACACCTCCTGCCCCTCCCACACACACACACACACACACACACACACACACACACCTCCTGCCCCCCCACACACACACACCTCCTGCCCCTCCCACACACACACACCTCCTGTCCCCCCACACACACACACACCTCCTGTCCCCCCACACACACACCCACCTCCTGCCCCCCCCACACACACCCACACACCTCCTGCCCTCCCCACACACACACCTCCTTCCCCCCCAACACACACACCTCCTGCCCCTCCCACACACACACACACACACACACACACACACACACCTCCTGCCCCCCCACACACACACACCTCCTGCCCCTCCCACACACACACACCTCCTGTCCCCCCACACACACACACACCTCCTGTCCCCCCACACACACACCCACCTCCTGCCCCCCCCACACACACACCCACACACCTCCTGCCCCCCCCACACACACACCCACCTCCTGCCCCCCCCACACACACACCCACACACCTCCTGCCCTCCCCACACACACACCTCCTTCCCCCCCACACACACACACACACACACACACACACCTCCTGCCCTCCCACACACACACACACCTCCTGCCCTCCCACACACACACACACACACACCTCCTTCCCCCCCCCCACACACACACACACACCTCCTTCCCCCCCCCAACACACACACACACCTCCTTCCCCCCACCCAACACACACACACACACACCTCCTTCCCCCCCACACACACACACAAACCTCCTTCCCCCCCCCCACACTCACACACCTCCTTCCCCCCCCACACACACACACACACCTCCTTCCCCCCCCACACACACACACCTCCTTCCCCCCCCCACACACACACACCTCCTTCCCCCCCCCACACACACACACCTCCTTCCCCCCCCACACACACACCTCCTTCCCCCCCCACACACACACCTCCTTCCCCCCCCCCACACACACAACTCCTTCCCCCCCCCACACACACACACACACACCTCTTTCCCCCCCACACACACACACCTCTTCCCCCCCCCACACACACACACACCTTTCCCCCCCCCCACACACACACACAAACACACCTCTTCCCCCCCCCCACACACACACACACACACACACACCTCCTGCCCCCCCCCACACACACACACACACACCTCCTGCCCCCCCCCACACACACACCTCCTGCCCCCCCCACACACACACACACCTCCTGCCCCCCCCACGCACACACACACCTCCTGCCCCCCCCACGCACACACACACCTCCTGCCCCCCCCACGCACACACCTCCTGCCCCCCACCACACACACCTCCTGCCCCCCACCACACACACCTCCTGCCCCCCCCACACACACACCTCCTGCCCCCCCCCCACACACACACACACCTCCTTCTCCCACCTGCCCCCCCCACACACACCTCCTGCCCCCCAACATACACACACCTCCTGCCCCCCAACACACACACACACACCTCCTGTCCCCCCCCCACACACACACACACCTCCTGTCCCCCCCACACACACACACACACCTCCTGTCCCCCCGACACACCTCCTGTCCCCCCCCACACACACACACCTCCTGCCCCACCCACACACACACACCTCCTGCCCCCCACACACACACCTCCTGCCCCCCCCACACACACACACACACCTCCTGCCTCCCCCACACACACCTCCTGCCTCCCCCACACACACCTCCTGCCTCCCCCACACACACACACCTCCTGCCTCCCCCACACACACACACCTCCTGCCTCCCCACACACACACACCTCCTGCCTCCCCCACACACACACACCTCCTGCCTCCCCACACCTCCTGCCTCCCCCACACACACACACCTCCTGCCTCCCCACAAGTCCTGCCTCCCGCACACACCTCCTGCACCCCCCCACACACACACACACCTCCTTCCCCCCCCACACACACACACACCTCCTTCACCCCCCCCCACACACACACACACACCTCCTGCCCCCCCCAACACACACACACCTCCTGCCCCCCCCCACACACACACACACCTCCTGCCCCCCCCACACACACACCTCCTGCCCCCCCCACACACACACACACCTCCTGCCCTCCCCCCCCCACACACACACCTCCTGCCCTCCCCCCCCCACACACACACCTCCTGCCCTCCCCCCCCCCACACACACACACACACACAACCTCCTGCCCCCCCCACACACACACACCTCCTGCCCCCCCCACACACACACACACACACCTCCTGCCCCCCCCCACACACACACACACACACACACCTCCTGCCCCCCCCACACACACACACACACACACACACACTCCTTCCCTCGCCCCCACGCACACGCCTCCTTCCCTCCCCCACCACACACACACACACCTCCTTCCCTCACCCCCCCCACACACACACACACCTCCTTCCCTCACCCCCCCCACACACACACACACCTCCTTCCCTCACCCCCCCCACACACACACACACCTCCTTCCCTCACCCCCCCCACACACACACCTACTTCCCTCACCCCCCCCCACACACACACACCTCCTTCCCTCACCCCCCCCACACACACACACACACCTCCTTCCCTCAACCCCCCACACACACACACACCTCCTTCCCTCACCCCCCCCCCCACACACACACACACACACACACACACACACACACACACACACACACCTCCTTCCCCCAACACACACAAACACACACACACACACCTCCTTCCTGCGCCCACACACACACCCCTCCTTCCCCCCTCCACACACACACACACACACACACACACCTCCTCCCCCCCCCCACACACACACACACACCTCCTTCCCCCCAAACACACACACACACACCTCCTTCCCAACCCACACACACACACACCCTTCCTTCCCCCCCAAACACACACATACACACACCTCCTTCCCCCGCCCACACACACACACATACACACACCTCCTTCCCCCCCCCCCACACACACACCTCCTTCCCCCCCCCCGACACACACACACACCTCCTTCCCCCCCCCACACACACACACACACACACCTCCTTCCCCCCCCCCACACACACACACACACCTCCTTCCCCCCCCCACACACACACACACACCTCCCCCCCCCACACACACACCTCCTTCCCCCCCCCACACACAAACACACACACCTCCTTCCCCTACACACACACACACACACCTCCTTCCCACACACACACACACACACACACACACACACACACACACACCTCCTTCCCCCCCCCCACAAACACACACACACACACCTCCTTCCCCCCCACACACACACACACCTCCTTCCCCCCCCCCACACACACACACCTCCTTCCCCCCCCCCCACACACACACACACCTCCTTCCCCCCCACACACACACACACACACCTCCTTCCCCCCCACACACACACACACACACACACACACACACACACACACACCTCCTTCGCCCCCCCCCACACACACACACACCTCCTTCGCCCCCCCCCACACACACACACACACCTCCTTCGCCCCCCCCCACACACACACACACACCTCCTTCGCCCCCCCCCACACACACACACACACCTCCTTCGCCCCCCCCCCCCACACACGCACACACACCTCCTTCGCCCCCCCCACACACACACACACACACCTCCTTCGCCTCCCCCACACACACACACACCTCCTTCCCCCCCCCACACACACACACACACACACACACACACACCTCCTTCCCCGCCACACACACACACACACACCTCCTTCCCTCCTCCACACACACACACCTCCTCCCCCCCACACACACACACACAGCCTTCCCCCCCCACACACACACACACCTCCTTGCCCCCCCCACACACAAACACCTCCTTTCCCCCCCCACACACACACGCACCCCTCCTTCCTCCCCCCACACACACACGCACCCCTCCTTCCCCCCCCCACACACACACGCACCCCTCCTTCCCCCCCCACACACACACGCACCCCTCCTTCCCCCCCCACACACACATGCACCCCTCCTTCCCCCCACACACACACACGCACCCTTCCTTCCCCCCCAACACACACATACACACACCTCCTTCCCCCCCCACACACACACACACCTCCTTCCCCCCCACACACACACCTCCTTCCCCCCCCACACACACACACACACACACACCTCCTTCCCCCCCACACACACACACATCTCCTTCCCCCCCACACACACACACACCTCCTTCCCCCCCACACACACACACACCTCCTTCCCCCCCCCCACACACACACACCTCCTTCCCCCCCACACACACACACACCTCCTTCCCCCCCCACACACACACACACACCTCCTTCCCCCCCCACACACACACACACACCTCCTTCCCCCCCCACACACACACACCTCCTTCCCCCCCCACACACACACACACACCTCCTTCCCCCCCCACACACACACACACCTCCTTCCCCCCCCACACACACACACACACCTCCTTCCCCCCCCACACACACACACCTCCTTCCCCCCCCACACACACACACCTCCTTCCCCCCCCCACACACACACACCTCCTTCCCCCCCCCACACACACACCTCCTTCCCCCCCCCCACACACACACACCCCCTTCCCCCCCCCACACACACACACACCTCCTTCCCCCACACACACACACACACCTCCTGCCCTCCCCCCCCCACACACACACACACACACACAACCTCCTGCCCCCCCCACACACACACCTCCTGCTCCCCCCCCCACACACACACACACACACACACCTCCTGCCCCCCCCCCACACACACACCTCCTGCCCCCCCCACACACACACCTCCTGCCCCCCCCACACACACACACACACACACACCTCCTGCCCCCCCCCACACACACACACACACACACACCTCCTGCCCCCCCCCCACACACACACACACACACACACACACACACACACTCCTTCCCTCCCCCCCACGCACACGCCTCCTTCCCTCCCCCACCACACACACACACACACCTCCTTCCCTCCCCCCCACACACACACACACACCTCCTTCCCTCCCCCACACACACACACACACACCTCCTTCCCTCCCCCCCACACACACACCTCCGTCCCTCACCCCCCCCACACACACACCTCCTTCCCTCACCCCCCCTACACACACACACACACCTCCTTCCCTCACCCCCCCCCACACACACACACACACCTCCTTCCCTCACCCCCCCTACACACACACACACACCTCCTTCCCTCCCCCCCACACACACACCTCCGTCCCTCACCCCCCCCCACACACACACCTCCTTCCCTCACCCCCCCCACACACACACACCTCCTTCCCTCACCCCCCCCACACACACACCTCCTTCCCTCACCCCCCCCACACACACACACCTCCTTCCCTCACCCCCCCCACACACACACACACCTCCTTCCCTCACCCCCCCTACACACACACACACACCTCCTTCCCTCACCCCCCCCCACACACACACACACACCTCCTTCCCTCACCCCCCCCTACACACAAACACACACCTCCTTCCCTCACCCCCCCCCACACACACACACACACCTCCTTCCCTCACCCCCCCCACACACACACCTCCTT
>NW_026728537.1:0-43577 GCF_030684315.1 Stegostoma tigrinum | reverse complement strand
CAGCATCCTGTTTTTATAGTAAGTAAGTGAAATAATTTATTTCATATCAATGTCATATGCAACCATTTTTACATGAAAATGCCTTCACATGCTGTTTTGAGCTGTAAAAGGTGGAGTGTCTCCGAGCTAAACTTACAGACCTCTTCCACAAGTATGTGGTACAAGTTTGAATAAATTCACCTTGTTTCGATTTACTGAGGTCTGAAGATGCAATCTTTTCAAAAACCAGCTATCCAAGGAAGAATAATATTCTCTGGTTCCTATTGAACTTAGCTTTGTCATGATTCCTTAATACAATGCTCTGTCAAATGGAGCCTTAAGATAGTGGATAGTCACTCTCACATTTGGAATTCAGCTGTTTGGTCCATGTTTGCACTAAGAATGTAGGGAGGAGAGGAGATGAGTGGCCCTTGCTTAACTCAAACTGAGATCCATCACTATGATATGACAAAGCAAGAGCTGTTTGATGTTATGGTTGTCACCCTGTTTTGACTGCATTTACGTACTGACAGGCCAGACAATTGACTGAAGGCTTGTCCACACAGGCCACGTATATGGTTTCTCTTCACTGTGAATGACACTTGTTCCTTCCATATTCAAAGCTCCTGAGAATTAAGTGTTCCCGGCAGTTCTTGATCCAGTGTTTGAGTTGAGCAGCCTGTCAGTAAATGCTCCCTTTCCAATTCCCTGAAAAAATAAATTTACAACAGTTAAAAGTAGAATGAAAGCTGCTGGATTGTCACCTGGATCATTAAAAACTGCAGATGCTGTAAATCAGGAATGAAAAATAATTTGCTGGTAAAGCTCAGCAGATCTGGCAACATCTGTGAATGAAAAAAACAGGTTAATGTTTCAGGTCTGATGATCCTTTCTCAAGTTCAGAGGAAGGGTCACCGAACTCAAAACATTAACTCTGTTCTTTCCTTCACAGATGTTGTCAGTCTTGCTGAGCTATTCCACTTGGATCATTTGATATCTTTGAAAGGACAGAAGATGAAAAATACAGGACAAATCAGGCTGTGGGAACTGGCTACAGAGCCAATCATTATTTGTGCAGAGCCAGAGTGGGAGGTTTGAGTGAGACCACAACAATGCTGTCGGTGTAACAATACAAACCGTACAACTATCTGACCATAACCTGTGTCAGTCTGTAACTGGATACGTGTAAATGACCGAAGCTGGCTGAAAATGCATTCCTGCAAGCAGGTGGGAATTCATGGTCCTCCTTTCGATAATTAATTCCCCCTTTTGCACTGGTGGGATTTGTATTTGGAGTACTGTTGTCAGTTCTGGTCACCCGACTTAGAGAAGGTTGTTATGAAACATTTCAGGGCAGATTCAATAGACTAATACCTGGAATGAGTGGATTGCCTTAAAGGAACATCTGGAGGAAAATACAGGCTAGGTCTGTATTGTCTGGAGTTTAGAAAAGAAAGAGGATACTAAATTGAAACACGAAAGATCCTGAGGGGACCTGACCAGATGCATGGTGAAAACATGGTCCCTCTTGTGGAAGGATCTAGAACTGAGGTCATTGTTTAAAGGTAAGGGTGAGTCCATTTGAAATAGTGAGGAACATTTCTTTTCTCTCAGAGGGCTGAGAATCTTTGTGACTCCCTTCGGCAAAAGGCAGTGGATGCAGCATCTTTTTTTTTAAAAGGCAGAGACAGATTCTTGCTGACCAAGACAATGAAAGATATTCTGCGATATGCAGGTACATAGAACCGAGGTTGAAATTAAATCAGTGATTTTATTGAGTCGCAGAGCAGGCTCGAGGGGCCGAGTGACCCACACTTGTTCCTCATTCCTACGTTTGAATAAACCGCAGGACAAAGAAGCTCAGGTCTTGTCTGATGACTGCGGGTGAGGAGGGTGTTTGAGCTCCCACTTCACTCACCCAGTGGATTAGTTCCTCTCTACACCCCGACCAGCTTCAATTAACATTTGAAAAGTTTTAATCACATCAGCTGTCATCCTTCTAAGTTACAGGGAATACATCATTCCTGGTGAGATGATGCATTTTAATAGGAGAAGAGATCAGAAATTCGGAATCAGTTATCCATTCTGCCTCTCAAGCCTCAAAAAGGTCAAAGTTGATCTATTTTGGCTTCAATTCCACATTCGCACTTGGCCTTGATAGTCTTTTTAAAAACACATCCTGTGGGCATTGCTGGCTGTGTTTAACTGTCATTAAGAAAGTGGCAGTGATCTGTCTCCATGAACCACTGTAGTCCATGAGCGGTAGGTGGACGCATAATGCTGTTAGGGAGAGAATTCAGGATTTTGATCCAGCAACACTGAAGGTGTAGCGATACATTTCCAAGTCAGGATGGTGAGTGGTGTGGAGGGAATTCACACCCAACACAGAGTCTACAGCACGGAAAAACGTTCTGCTGACTCTGTCTGATCTTGACACTATCTTGCAAGTACTCTGTCATTCCATCTTTTATAGTGGACACGAACATATTTTTCCAACCAACAATTTTATGCAAATTCCCTGTTTTCTTTCTGACTCCGTTCTTACATATTGGGGTTACAGTAGCGATCCTCCAATCCATAAAAACTGAGTCTATAGAATTTGGAGGAAAACCAGTTGTGAATCTGCTATTTCTATTGCCACTTCCTAAGGTACTTTGAGATGAAGGTTATCAGTGTCTGGGGATTTATCTGCCTGTTATCCCATTAGTTGTCCCAATATCATTTTCCTACTAATTCTGATTCCACCTTCCCATTAGACCCTGTGATCCCCTTAATTTTGGGAGGTTATTTGTACCCTCCTTATTGAAAATCTCAGTCATATTTAATTGTTCCGCTATCACTTTGTACCCCATTATAAATTCCCTGTTTCTGCTTGTCAGGAGACCCTATATTCTTCTTGACCAGTCTTTCATTACCAATCTTCAACTAAGAGTTTAATGATGATTATGAAACCGCTGTTGATCGTCAGGAAAAAGCCATCTGGCTCATAAATATCCTTCAGGGAAAGGAACTGTTATCCTTCACCTGGTTTGGTCTGTGTGTGACTCCAGCCATACAGCAATGCAGCTGACACTTGATAGCCCTCTGGGCAATCACAGATGGGCAATAAATTCTGGCCAAGCCAGCAAAGTTCACATCCTGTGAATGAATATAAAACAAAATTCTGTTGGTTTGTATGGTCCCTGCAGCATGCACTCATGTTCTGTTTTCTCACTCTGATTAAATCCCTTTCTTTCCCTTTGCAGAAACCTAAACTGCTCCCAATCCTGTTGTCAGTTGTTTTATTGACCTAATTGTGTATGCTGCTTCCTTAAATTTAATACCTGTTCATTTCCCTTTCTGTGCTGTGGTTTGATCATGTTTCCCATTTTGTTCTTATGCCAGGCTGCGATGAAGAACTTCCACAGCTTGCCCACGTCCTCTTTCAACATTTGCCATTACCCATTTCCCATCATCCATTTACACACTGATTCACCATTTATCACAACTAGCTCGTGCCTCATATCATTTTAACTTCTTTCATTTAAATACAGGACCCAAGTCTCAGAAACAACATTCATCACTCTCCAGCTTTGTGAAGAATTCTATCCTATTGTGGTCCCTCATCCTTAAGGGCCCGTACTCAACTCGATTGTCAATTATTCCATCCTCATTATACAACACCCATCTGCTTCTTCAACATGTTGATTCATAAAATTGTACCATATAGACACTAAATATCCCTCCTGCACTGTACTGCTACAGTTGTGATTTGGACAATTTATAAGTAGGTTGCAGTCACCTGTAATTAAAGCCATAACTTTATGCCTTATATCTCTCAATTCCACCCTAATGCCTTCCCTAATATTACTGCAGCTTGGGTTCCATATGCAGCACTAAGGTCATTTTCTGTCCATTGGTGTTTCTCAGCTCAATCCAAACAGACTCTACTTCACTACACCCTATATCCTGGCTCACATCAGTTTCCTGTTTTAATCAGCAGCTCCTGACAAATCCTTTTCCCTCTTTCCTGCCCAATCCATCTTCCTCAGACAACCCACTTATTCCAGGTTTCAATCTTGTAAACCTCCTCTGAGCTACTTTGAATAAACGAAGAGAAGACCAAAACCTGCAGACAGTATTCGAGATCTGGTCTGACCCCTTCCTTGTACAAATGAAGCAGAACATCTTCTCATTGATTATTATTTGTTGTCATAATAAGGGAGATGGCCTAGTGGCGTTCTGGATTTCAGAGAGATCCTAATCAATTGGTGCAATGGGCTGAGTAATGGGAGATTGAATTTTATTTGGATAAATGTTTGTTTTACCACAACACAATACTTCACAAAGGCAGGACTTGCACAATTAATGCTTGGGCTCTGGGTAGTGTTGCAGATCAGGAAAAAAAAACCTCGGGTTTCAGGTACATCATTCTTTGAAATTTGCATCACAGGTAGACAGGGTGGTGAGGAAGGCATTTAGCACACTTGTCTTCATTGCTCAGGCCTTTGAGTACAGGAGCTGGGAAGTGATGTTGGTGAGTCCTCTTCTGGAGGACTGTGCGCTGCTCTGGTTGTCCTGTTATGGGAAGAATATTGTTAAACTGGACTGGGTTTGGAAAAAAAACTTACCATGATATTGCCAGGAATGGAGGGGTTGAGTTATAAATATACGCTGGATTGGCAGGATCTTCTTTCACGGGAAGTAAGAGGTTGAGGGATGACCTTGTGTAGTTTTAATAAAATAATGAGAGACACAGATAAGGAATAGCAAAGGTCGTTTCCCTCAGGTGGGGGATTTCAAAACCAGGGGCATATTTTTAAAATGAGAGGAGAAAGATTTTTAAAAAACTCATGACGGGCATCTTTTTGTTTTATTTAGAGTGCTCAGTGTGTGGAACGAACTGCCAGAGGAAGTGATGGATGTGGGTAGTTACGATGTTTGAAAAACATTCAGATAAGTACATGAATTTGAATGGTTTGGAGCGAATATGGGCCAATTGCAGGAATTTTTTTTAAATAAGGAAAACATTGCTGCTATCACTGGAAGAGATGCTTCTGAAAAATCATCCCATGAAAACATATGCTGAAATTAGAAATAAGAAAGGAGCAATCATCTGACGGGATTGTACCATAGGCTTCCTAATAGTCAGAGGGAAACTGCGGAACAAATATCCAGAGGGATCTCAGATACGTGTAAGAATAATAAAGTTATAATAGTTGGTGATTTTCAGTTTCCAAACATTTACCGGGACTGCCAGTGTGTAAAAGGTTTAGATGGTGAGTATTTTGTGAAATGTGTTCAAGAAACTTTTCTTTATCAATAAATCGATGTTCCTATGGAAAAAAAAAGGCGGAGCAAGTGACTGAAGTGACAGTACAGGGAAACTCTGAGTCTTGTGACAGAATTACTATCAGTTTCAAAACAATTATGGAACAGAATATGCCTTCCAGAAAAAGTAAAAGCTTTAATTGGAGGAAGGCAAATTTTAATGCTATAAGAAAAGAACTCTCAACACTTCTGAGGAAGGATTAACAGACCTGCAACATTAACTCCGATTTGTCGCTCACAGATGCTGCCAGACCTGCGAAGCTTTTCCAGCAGCTTCTGTTTTTATAACTTTCAAAAGTTGACATGAGTAGACGGCAGGTATAAGGATGTCTGATAAGTGGGGGGCTTTCAAAAATGTGACAATTCAGAGTCATTATGTCTCTGTAAGAGTGAAAGGTAAGGCTGGTAGGATTAGAGAACAATGGGTGAAAAAAGATACTCAGGTTTTAGTCAGGAATTTAAAAAAAATAAATTAGTAGATATAAAAAAAATTGGCTCAAATGAATCTCTTGAACAGTGTAAACAGTGTTGGGGGCATTCTTAAACAGGAGATCAGGATGGCAAAAAGGCAACATGAAACTGCCTTGGTTGATAAGCTGAAGAATAATTCAAAGAGTTTCTACAAGTGCATTAAAAGCAAGAGAGCACCGAGAGGGCAAGCAGGGCTCCATAAAGATGAAAGAGATCAACTCTGTGTTGAGCATCAGGAGAGGAGAGAGATTTGAAAGGAATATATTGCATCAGTTTTTACTGTTGAGAAAGAAATGGAGGGGGTACAAGTCAGGGGTAGAAATATTTTGGTTTGAAAACAGCTCACGGAGATGGGGGAGATTTTTAATGAATATTTCTCCTCAGTGTTTACTAAGCAGAGAATCATGGATGCTAAGGAAACAAGGGAAGCAAGTGGGGATGTTTTGGACCATCGAGGTGGCGTTTGCAGCCTTAAAGCACATTAAGTTGATAATTCCACTGGATCTGATGAAGTCCATCTTCGGACACTGTGGGAGGCTGGGGAAGAAATTGCAGAGACCCTTGCAGAGATTTTTCCCTTCATCTTTTCTCACGACTGAAATTCCAGAAGACTGGAGGGTGGCTAATGTTGTTCCATTGGTTAAGAAAGGTAGCAAAGACCAGCCAGTGAACCAGTGGAAGACAAGGTATTGAAGATGATATTTAGAGAGTGGATCAACCAAAGCTGGGATATTCAAGATCTGATTAGGGTTAGTCAGCATGGATTTGTGCACAGGAATCATGTCTGACAAATCTATTCAAGTTTTTTGAGGAGGTAAGCAGGAGGATTGATGAGTTTAGGGCAGCGAATGCTATCTATATGGACTTTAGTAAGGCCTTCAACAAGGTCCCATACGGCAGCCTAGTCATGAAGGCTCAGTTGTGTGGGATCCAGGGAGAGCTAGATCATGGGATTCGAAATTGGGTCGATGGTAGGAAGCATAGCGTGATGGCTGAACTTTGGTTCTCAGACTAGTGGCCTGTGGCTAATGGTGTGCCACGGGGGTCAATACTGGGATCATTGTTATTTGTCCCTTACATAAATGATCTGGATGTGAATGTATATGGCATGATTAGTAATTTTGTATCATCTGCAAACTTAAGAGGTATTGCTGAGGTATCAAAAATTACACGGGGATTGTGATCAGATGGGGAAGTGGGCTGAGGATTGCCAAATGAAATTCAACACAGCTAAGCGTGAGGTGTTAGCATTTGGAAAGTTCAGCCAAGGAAGGAGTTATACAGTAAATGGTGAAGTTCTGAGGAATATTGTGGAGCAGAGAAACTGAGAAGCACAAGTGCATAGTTGGTTGAAAGCAGCATCACAGGTAGACAGGGTGGTGAAGAAAGCATTCAGCATCCTGGCCTTCTTCGGTCGATGCATTGCATATAAGAGTTGGGATGTTATGTTAAAGGTGTACAGGTCATTGGTGAGGCCACACTTGCAGTGTGGTGTACAGTTTTGGTCACCCTGTTTCAGGAAAGGCATAGTTAAACTGGAAAATGTGCAAAGAAGAGTTACGAGAATGTTGCTAGGAATACAGGCAAGTTCTAAGGAGAGGTTGGCCAGGATTGGACTTTATTCCTTGGAATGGAGGAGAATTAGGGCATACCTTACTGAGGTGAATAAAATCATGAGGGGCAGAGATAGGATGAATGCACGTAGTCTTGTTCCCAGGGATGGGGAATGGAAAACTAGAGTGTACAGATTTAAGGTGAGAGAGGTCAGATTTAAGGAGGACGTGAGGGGCAACTTCTTCACACAGACAGTGGTGCATATTTGGAATGGGCTGCCAGAGAATGTGGTTGAGACAGGTACAATAGCAACGTTTAGAACACATTTGGGCAGGTACATGGATGGAAGTGTTAAGTGGGGATATGGACCAAATGCAGGCAGTTAGAAATTGCTGAGTGGGTACCATAGTCAGCACAGACCAGTTTGGGCCGAAGGGCCTGTTTCCATGCTGTATTACACTCTGACTTTAAACCTCCAGTTCCTGCTTTAGTGCATCAAACCATGCTGTGTGAAGTTAAAGAGAAAACTTGGGGCCCCTTTGCAGAAATATTTGCATCATCTATAATTACGGGTGAGGTGCCAGATGACTGGAGAGTGGCTAAAATTGTGCCTTTGTTTAAGGGATATCAGGAGAAGCCTGGGAGCTGTAGACCTGAGTCTGACTTCGGTTTTGGGTATGTATTTGAAGGTAATTGTCAAATGTAGGATTTATGTATTTGGAGAGTCAAGGAATGATTAGTTGATTGAGTTTTTTGGAGAAGTAGCAAAGAAAATTATTAAGGGCAGAATGGTGGATGTAGTTTATTTTGACAAGAGTAAAGTTTTTGACAAGGTTCCACAAGGTGGACTAATTAGTAAAGTTAGATCGTATGGGATTCAGGGGGAGCTTGTCAGCTGGATACAGATATGGCTTAGTGACAGGACACAGGGACTGGTGGTGGAGGGTTGTTTATCAGACCGGAGGCCTGTTCCCAGAAGTGTTCCACAGGAGTCAGTGCTCGCTCCAATTTTGTTTGACCTTACATAAAAAAAGCGATTTAGATTAAAATAGTGGAGACATGGTCAGTAAGTTTGCAGATGACTCCAAAATAGGCAGGATAGTGGACAGTGACGTAGGCTGTCCAGGATTACAAAGAGATCTTGATTTACAGGGTTAAGAGGCTGAGGAATGGCAGGTGGTGTTTAATTTGGATAAAGGCGAGGTATTTCATTTTGGTAAAACAAACAAGATCAGTATTTGTACAATTAAATGTAGGGCCTTGGGGTTAGTGTTGTCGAACAGAGAGACCTCAGGGCTCAGGCCCTTAATTCTGTGAGGTTGGCATCACATGTAGAAAGGGTGGTTAAGTCGGTGTTTAGCCTGCTTGCCTTCACTGCTCAGACCTTTTGAGTACAGGAGGTGGGACGTCATGTTGAAATTGTGCAGAACATCAGTGAGGCCTCTTCTGGAGTAATGTGTCCACTTCAGATCTCCTGTTCTTCAAAGGATATCATCAACCTGGGGAGGATTCAGCAAAGATTTAGCAGGAAGTTGCCAGGAGTGGAGGTTGAGAATCATAAGGAGAGGCTTGATTGGTTGAGGCATTTTTCCATTGCAGTCTCAGAATGGAGGGGTGATTTATATGTTTATATAATCATGAAGAGTACACCTAAAGTGAATGGGAGATCCCTTTTCATTTGGGAGGGGAAATTCAAGACAAGGGAGCTGGACGAAGCAAACTGAAACGTTCCCGGTTCATGCCTGAATCTGGACAGTTCTTATTGCCAGACTATTTGACGAAGGGCCAAACAGATGGAGGTTAGGTGATGCTTCTCGTGGCTGGATTAGCTTTCTACTCTGTGTGGCTTCATGCTACACTTACAGTCTATAGGTTACCAGTACTGGAGGGTATGAGTTATGTGGAGAGACTGGGGCTTCACTGGAAAATAGGAGGTTGAGCAGTGACTTTTGAGAGGTTTATTAAATCGTGAGGGGTATAATGTGAACAGCAAGGGCCTTCTCCCTTGGATAGGGGAGTCCAAAACTAGAGGGTATTTTTTTAACGGGAGAGGAGAAAAATTTGAAGGGCAGTAAAGGGGAACTGTTTCAAACAGAGGGTCGTTTCTATGTGGAATGAACTGCCAAAGGAAGTGAAAGATGCAGGTACACTTCCAACATTTAAAAGACATTTGTACAGGTACATGAATGGGAAAGCTTTAGAGGGATATGGACCCAACTCAAGCAAGTGGGACTCGTTCAGTTTGGGAAGCCTGGTCAGCATGGACAAGTTGTAATGAAGGAGGCTAGAGAACGCAGAAATTTTTTTGATATTTTGAAAATAGTTCACATTACAGGAGATGAAGTGCTAAATGTCTCAGAAAATATAAAGATTGATAAATCTCCAGTACCTGATCTCGTGTATCTGAGGATATTGTGGGAAGTAAGGGAGGAGGTTGCAGAAATATTCGTATCATCTATAAATATGGGTGGGTGTGACATGACTGGAGAGTGGCTGATATTATCCCTTTGTTTTAGAAGGGATGTGGGAGAAGCCTGAGAACTATGAACCTTAGCCTAACACTGGAAAACAGTGACAGAATTAGGTTGGTGTGGATTTATGAAAGGGAAATCATGTTGGACAAAACTGCCGGAATGTTTCAAAAATGCAACATTTAGAGTTGAAAAGGCAGTGGATGTGGCTTATGTAGGCTTTGAGAAGGCATTCAAACTCCCCACATAAGAGATTAGCACGTAAATTTAAAGCATGAGAGATTGGGTATTCACAGGGATACAGAACTGTTTGGCACACAGAAACAGTCAGAATAAACAGTCATTTCTTGTATGCCAACCAGTGCCCAGTGTGGAACTGTGGTCCATGGTGGATCCCAGGTATTCATACAATCAATTTATCATTTAAATGAGAAATGCGTCTCAGTTCGAGATTATCCAGTTGGATTACAAAACTAGGAAAACACAAGTCACTGACAGTCAGCATGCAGGTGTAGCAGGGGGTGAAGAAGGCAAATGGTATTTTGACCTGCAGAGTTAGAGCGTTTGAGTACAGGAGCAGGGATGTCTTACTGAAATTGTACAGGATCTTGGTGAGACCACACCTGGGATGGTATGTGTAAATTTGGAATTTTTATCTGTGGAAGGAATTTCTGGCTACAGAGGCTGTTCACAACAGTTGATCAGACTGATTCCTGGGATGGCAAGACTTACATATAAGGATAGGATGGATTGGTTAGGATGAAATTCACTGGAGTTTAGAAGAACGATGAAAGATTTCACAGAAACCAAAAAAATTCTAGGTAAATACAGGAAGGATGTTATCAATGACCAGGGAGTTGGAGCTTAGGGGCATGGACTCGGCTGTGAAGAATTGAAATGAGGAAATTTTAAAAAAATACAGAGACTGGTGACCCAGTGAAATTTGCTGCCACAGAAAGCAGTTAAGGCCGAACACTGGATGTTTCCAAGAAGACGATAACATGTATAGTTGTCGGGGCTTAAGGGATCAAAAGAACTGGCTCTAAAGTGGGAGGAGGCTGAGTAGAATGATCAGCCATGATCAAAGTGACTAGCGGAGAAGGATCGAAAGCTACAATGGCCTGCGCCTGCTCCTATTTTCTATGTTTCTATTCTGTTGAAGGTGGAATATAAGAACAAAATGACAACAACAGACACAAAAAACAGCACGACCTTATCACCACTGGATGAAAATCCTACAACTCCTTTCCAATTTGCAACATGGGAGCTACATCACCACGTGGATTGCAGCAGTTCAAGAAAGTGCAGTGTGATTTTGGAAGCTTCTGCAGTGGCTGCTCTGTCTCTCATTTTCAATCCAGTTTTCAAGTTGTTGAATGCCCTGAGAAAAGTAACAGAGTATGTCAGAAATATCTTTGGAAGTTTGCTGATACTGGGGGAAGCAAGGGGTGGGATAGGGGCTGGAGGTACAGAAGTGGGTAAAGTGGGGGAAGAGGGACAATGAGAGAAACAACTGGCTGGATTTTGTCGGGGGGTGATGGGTGAAGAATAACCCCAATATCCAAACCACACGGACCCACCCTGTTCAGCTCTCTCCCTCCACTCTGTGGTCTTTCTCTGAGCCTCTGTCACACCAGCAGCTAGCTCAGCATCAAAGATGTGCATTTGGCCCAGTTTTAAAGTCCTTCTGTTTGACAACATTCTCTCCCAGACTTGCTGGCACCAGTTCCCAGATGCGGACCTTATTAATGGCCAAAAGAGTCTACACAGTTTTCCAATAAGAAACAACCTGCAATCGACTTCCAGGCCTGGCCTCAGAAGCCAATAATTGATTTTGCATTTTTTGGAGCACAATAGCTGCTCACAGTCCAGACGTCACCGTTCAACTCTCAGATTCAAGTCAAAAATGACTTTTTAAAAACTCAAAACAAAAGTCAGCGAGGGTGCTAACACAATACGCAATGGAAAGACCTCGAACCAGTGAGTGCACATTGGAGTTCTGCTTTACTGAGAACACCTCTCATTGCTGTAATCACATTCTGAAGTGGCTTGACAGGGTAAAAGCTGACAGGACTTTCCCGCTCACAGGACAGTCTAGGCCTGTTTCAGGGAGGAAGCCTGAGGCTCTCTGCAAACTAAACGCGGTACTGGAAGACCCCTGTTTGGGACCTGAGACCTAAACTGAGCAATCACGCAGCCCTCTTGCTGGAATACAGCACCGAAGCTGCCCTCCCCTTTAACCTGTACTCACCACTTGTGGCTCTCATGGAGGACCATTTCATTCCGGATATCTCTCCCAGTACGCATGCTCACAGTCACAATGAGCTGTGCGCATGCTTCATAGCTGAATACGCCGGTTTGAGATAATGGGAACTGCGGATGCTGGAGAGTGTGAGATAACAAGCTGTGGGGCTGGATGGACACAGCAGGACAAGCAGCATCTCAGGGGCACAAAAGCTGGTGTTTCGGGCCTAGACCCTTCTTCAGAAAAGGGGGATGGGGAGAGGGTTCTGGAATAAATAGGGAGAGAGTGGGGAGGCGGACCGAAGATGGAGAGAGGAGAAGGTAGTTGGCTGTTGGTTTGTTCGCCGAGTTTGGCAAATGAATTGCAAACGTTTCGTCTCCAGTCGAGAAGCCATCATCAGTGCGTAGCTGCTGCTGCGTAGGAGAAGATAGGTGGAGAGGAGGCAGGCAGGTCAAAGAGGCAGGGATGGAGCCAGTAAAGGTGAGTGTAGGTGGGGAGGTAGGTAGGGGATAGGTCAGTCCGGGAAGGACGACAGGTCAAGCGGTCAGGATGAGGTTTGTAGGTAAGAAATGGGGGTGTGGCTTAAGGTGGGAGGAGGGGACAGGTGAGTGGAAGAACAGGTTAGAGAGGTGGGGACGAGCTGGGCTGGTTTGGGATGCAGTGGGGGAGGGGAGATTTTGGAGCTTGTGAAATCCACATTGATACCATTGGGCTGCAGGGTTCCCAAGTGGAATATGAGTTGCTGTTCTGTCACCTTCAGGTAGCATCATTGTGGTGCTGCAGGAGGCCCAGGATGGACATGCCATTTGTAGAATGGGAGGGGGAGTTGTTTAGTTCGAACCGAGCATGGGTGATCTGCAAAGTTGTCCCCACGCCTCCGCTTGGTTTCTCCGATGTAGCGGAGCCACAATGGGAACAGCGGATGCAGTCTGGCACATTATCAGATGTGCGGCCTGGGATCGAGGTGAGGGGGGAGGGGTAGGGGCAGCTGGAGCACTTCCTGCGGTTGCAGGGAAAAGTGCCGGGTGTGTTGGGGCTGGAGGAGAGTGTGGAGCGGACAAGAGAGTCACGGAGAGAGTAGTCCATCCGGAAAGCAGACAAGGGTGGGGACGGGGTGTGAGGGATGAGTTGTTCAAAATGTGGGAGACGCGGTCGAGGGAGTTCTCAACCACTGAGTGGGGGGAGGTTGCCGTCCTTGAAAAACGAGGACATCTGAGATGTACAGGGGTGGAACTCATCAACCTGGGAGCAGTTGCGGCAGAATTGGGAATAGGGGATGGCATTTTTGCAGGAAGGTGGGTGGGAGGAGGTGTATTACAGGTAGCTGTGGGAGTCAGTGCGCTTGAAATGGATATTGGTTTCTGGGTGGTTGCCAGAGATGGAGACAGAGAGATTCAGGAAGGAGGGAGAGGCATTAGAGATGGTCCAGGTGAACTTAAGGGTGTGGTGGAAGGTGTCAGTGAAGTGAATGAACTGTTTGAGCTCCTCGTGGATGCATGAGGTGGCGTGGATGTCGTCATCACTGTAATGGAGGAAGAGGTGGAGTTTAGGGCCTGTGCAAGTATGGAAGAGGGATTGTTCCACATAACCTACAAAGAGGCAGGCACAGCTTGGGTCCATGTAGGTACCCATGGCCACCCCTTTTGTAGGTAGTGGGAGGAATTGAAAGAGAAGTTGTTGAGGGTGAGGACGAGTTTGGCTAGGCGGATGAGGGTGTCAGCGTTGGGGCACTGGTTGGGCCTGCGGGATAGGAAGAAGCATGGGGAATGCGGGTGGAAAGGAACTGGACGTCCATGGTAAAGATGAAGTGTTGGAGACTGGGGAATTGTAAGTTTTGTAGGAGATGGAGAGTGTGGGTGGTGTCACAGACGTAGGTAGGGAGTTCCTGGGCTAAGGGTGAAAAAATGAATTCCAGTTAGGTGGAGATAAGTTCAGTGGGGCAGGAGCAGGCAGAGATAATGGGTCAACCAGGGCAGGCAGGTTTGTGGATTTTGGGAAGGAGATAGAAGTGGCCGTTGCAGGGTTGGGGAATGATGAGGTTGGAGGCTGTGGGTGGGAGGTCATCTGAGGTGATGAGGTTGTGGATGGTTTGGGACATGATGGTTTGGTAGTCGGGCGTGGGGTCATGATTAAGGGGGCAGTAGGAGGTGGTGTTGGAGAGTTGGCGTATAACCTCAGCGATGTAGAGGTCAGTGCACCATACCACAACTGTGCCTTCCTTGTCCATGGGTTTTATGGTGAAGTTGGGATTGGAGCAGAGGGCTGTACGTTCTGCAGGGAAGAGGTTGGAGTGAGTGCGAGGGGTGGAGAGGTTGAGGCATTTGATGTCACGGTGGCAGTTGGTGATGAAGAGGTCGAGGGAGGGTAGAGGACCTTCGGATGGTGCCCAGGAGGAGGGGGTGCATTGGAGGTGAATGAAGAAGTCAGTAGAGGGAGGGTTAGGCTCACGGTTAGAGAAGTAAGCATGGAGGCAGAGGCGGCGGAAAACCTACTCAATGTCCAAGCGTGACCGGTATTGATTGATGTGTGGGTGAAGGGAGACAAAGGTGAGCCCCTTACTGAGGACTGATCGTTTGTCCTCAGTAAGGGGGAGGTCTGTGGGGATGGTGAAGACTCGACAGGGCTCAGTGTTTCTGTCTCCTCTGGAGCTGCTAGCTGTGGAGGCTGTGGGTGGAGTGACATCGGAGATGGTTGTGGGTGGAGTTGCATGGGCATGGGCGGAGTTGGATCGGTGGTGGGCGGAGTGCCGTTTGCGCTGGTGGTGGGAGGAGCAGGGTAGGAGGAGGCAGCTGCGTTGACGGTAGGTGTGTCCTCAGTGTCTATGGTGTTGGACATGGAAATGGAGGTGGTGGCATTCGCTGTCCCGGGAACGGTGTATCCTGCGGCGGAGGATGTGACGTCATCCCCAGTTGCTCCGAGAGTGGCCACATGGCCAAAGCTGGCGGGCACATTTTGGGCGAGTTCTTGTGTCGGGTTGGGGATTTGGGAGGTGTAGGTTGCCCGTTTTGGATGGTAGGCACCAGGAAGTTTACTGTACTTACGGTTTTTTGTCTCCACTGAAGCTGAGTAGAATTGTGAGTTCAGGTTCTGGATCCTACGAAGAATAAAAAAACAGGAGAGGTCCTTTGCAGGTCTGAGAGAGGGAGGCTCTGAGCTGGGGTAGGCTGGATTGCAGTGCCTGGAGTTGCCATCGCATTTCTGCGAGTGTGTGTTTCAGGAGTCACAGGGAAAGATGCTTCTGAAGTGTCTTAATGTTCTGGATGTAGACATTGTCACATTTGGGGCCAAGTTGGGAAGGCTTGAATGTGGACTGTAGTCCAATGGGGATGATCTGGTTCCGTAGGCAGGTACTAAGGAAGGTGATGTGGCTGTCGTACCTGGTTTGCTGCAGGGCATGGTCGAGCAGTTTCAAGGCCGAAGAGGACACTTTTTGGCCACTTTTCCAGGGTAATGGTGAGACTGCATGAGGCTGTGTGCATGATGAAATCAGAAGCCATCCGGGGATGATTCACCGAACTGATTCCTGTGAGAAGTATTTATCTTCAGAGGAAATCATGACCAGACTGGCCCTGGATTTATTGGACTTTAGGCGAATGACACACCATCTTGTTTAAACGCAAAATATTCCAAGCAGTCTTTTCAAGTTGAATGCTGAAACATTATTTCCATTTGTGCACGAGATTACCACCAGTGGATGGACTGTAAACTGGAGAATATTTCATTGAGACAATGTTGACTTATTTCTTTTACCCTTTCAAAGGATTGTGTGTTTATGGAAATCTTTCCAGAGAGAGATGGAGGATAAATCATTGAATATTCCTAAGGGAGAGGCAGACAGATTCTTGACTGAGAATAACACACCAATGTTATAAGGGGTGGAGAGGAACGTTTATTTGAGGCCACATCATTCAAGAGCTCACCGCATGGAGGACTTGGTTTGATTTTTCTAATCACTTACTCCTGATCCAAGTTTTCACATGGCCACGAAGGCTCTGCCTTTCAGAATGATGGGTACAACTTCCAAATATGATTTTTAAACGACACTATGAAAATACTCAGGAAAGCTTCATGGTTTTTCAGCAAGATCAGAGAGACAGAACAAAGTTAAAATCTCAATAAAACTTCTTTAGTAAACAGATTGGGCTGAATATATGTCTTTAATAGTACAGATTACTTTTATTTGGAGTGTTGAGATGACTTTTGTTGGCAAGACCAGCATTTATTGCCTCTGTCTAATTTCCATTCAGAATATGATGGTGAAACCCAGGGACACTAACATATGTTTCATGGAGACTTTCAGGATTCTGAAGAAGTGTCAGTGAATGGACAATGATATAGATTCAAGCCAGGATGCTGTGTGGTCTTGGAGATTGTAATCCTCACCACTTGATGCTCACAACATATGGAAATTGTGATCAGAGATAATGGGAACTGCAGATGCTGGAGAATCCAAATAAGAAAGTGTGAAGCTCGATGAACACAGGAGGCCAAGTAGCATCTCAGGAGCACAAAAGCTGACGTATTATGGAAATTGTGAGACTGCTTTTTCTGTTTTCAAAAATTAAGGTCAGAGAGCCATTCAGCATAAAAACAGGACCTTCACATCAACATGTCTATTCCAATCAAAAAAACAAAACTACATTAATCACACTTATCTTGAAGTCAACACCCACTAGGCGTGGCATTTTGAGTGCTTTCCAGCTGCTTCAAAAAATGCTGCGTTATCTTTAATTATCTGTCACCTGAGCTGTGATTTGTCTATTTCTTTCACATTATGCATGAACTGCATTTTGCAAATATATCCCACAACCTCAAAGACAGCAATTAGCTCTATAGATCAATATTTTTTCTGGAAAATCAGACCTTTTTAATTCATTTGGGATTTTAGTGTAGCTAGACCGGCATTAATTGACCTTGAAAACTTCCAGCTAGAAGTTCGCCAAATTGGAAATGTGGTGGACACTGAAAAAGGTTACTTCAGAGTACAATGGGATCTTGATCAGATGGGACAATGGACCAAGGAATGGTAGGTAGATTTAATTTGAATAAATCTGACATGTTGCATTTTGGAAATCAAATTGGGGCAGCACTTGTGCTCTAAATGGTAAGGCCCTGGGGAGTATTGCTGAGCAATGAGTCCTGGTGTGCAGGCACTTGGTTCCTTGAAAGTTGATTCAGAGATAGATAGGATAGTAAAGAAAGCATTTAACACAGAACATAGAATAGTACAGGCCCTTCGGCCCTCGATGTTGTGCCGAAATGTGAAACAATCTGAAGTCCATCTAAACTACACTGTTCCATTATCATCCATATGTTTATCCAATGACCATTTAAATGCCCTTAAAGTTGGGAATCTACTCCTGTTGCATTTGGTACAACTTGCCTTTATTGGCCAGTGCATTGCGTGTAGTTGTTGGGAGGTCCTGTTGCGGCTGTACACTGGTTAGGCCACTTTTGGAATATTGCATGCAATTCTCGTCTCCCTGCTATTGGAAGGATTTTGTGAAAACTGAAAAGGTTCAGAAAAGATTGATAAGAATGTTGCCTGGGTTGGAAGGTTTGAGCTGCAGGGAGAAACTGAAGAGGCTTTTGCCTGGAGATTCGAAGGCTGAGGGGTGACCTTACTGAGATTTATAAAGTCAGGAGGAGAATAGATAGGGTATCTAGACAAGGTGTTTTCAGCATGATGGGGGAGTCCAAAATTAGAGGGTGCGAGTTTAAGGTGAGCTGGTAAAGATTTAGAAGGAATCTCAGGGGTAACTTTTTCACACAGAGGGAGGTGAGTGTGTGGAATGAGATGCAAGGAGAAGTAATGGAGTTTGGTACAATTACAACATTTGAAAAGATGGGTCTGTGATTAGGAAAGGTTTAGAAGGATATGTGTCAAAAGCTAGCAAATAGGACAAGATTTATTGGGGATATGTAATTGGTATGGATGAAGAGAACTGAAGCCTCTGTTTCCATTCTTCACAACTTTCTGACTCTATGATTTGGTGAATTTCTGATGAATAGTTACACACAGGATATTTGTCACTGGAAGTTGATTATCTCATTGAATATCAAGGTGGTGCTTTTGGATTGCCTCCTGTTGGAGATAATTCCTAACCGGCAACACTGAAGAACTGTTCGTGTTAGCCATTCATCAGCTAAACCTGAATGGTGCCACATATTTTGGAATAACGACATAGACTACTGCAGGAACTGAGGACTGTGAAGCGGTGCTGAGGAATATGATCTGTTAGTTTGTAAGCATTCACAATCTTGGCTCAAACAGAAACATTCTCTTTGGAAATGCATATTCGAGTGGCACGAACATGGAACCAGATCATGGAAACAGCAGTGGAGTGGAGTGGGGATTAAAAACCGGCAGGAAAACAAATACATTCTCAAAGTGTGTGCATGGGAAGAAGGAGTTTATTCATCTTTTAGGAATGACGCCATAACAGCTAAAATATTTTATTCTAATGAAGGGAAAGCTGTGTCCATTTTATTGGTTTCGTTAAAATAATGGCGATAAACAGCTGGAATAATCTTGCACTGACCATTTGAAAAATCCTGTATGTCTTCAGAGATAGCTGGGCTGTCCTCGGCTGAGTAAGTGCTGATACTGTCTGAGTGATGCTGTTTTGAAACACATTCTGAGCACAGTTGATGGAACAGACAAACAAGTACCATTGGCCAGTACTTCAGAATACATCAGACCTTTCATGGCTGCTCCCACACAGAACCATACAATTGAGAAAAGGCCCATTGAGATTACACCACCAGATGCTGATCCAAATGCTTTTAAAGTTTGGGATGTTACCTGCCTCAACCACGCTCCTAAGCAGTGCAATCCAGACACCAACTAGCCTCGTCACAAATAGGACAAACATCTGCTGACAGAATCGGAAGTCCGCACCGAAAAAAAAGCTTTGGAATATTGTGAGAACAATGAGCACAGTGTTCTGTACTTTCACTCATTCGTGTTTTAGCTCATGTTCCAACATCATTTGAAGTGAGATCAGAGTAACTTGCCATGCCACCCATGTTACTTCACTCATTGTGGCATTGTGGACCCTGAACAAAAATGTGATCAATGCAAATTGGAGACAATCCTGCACTGGTAATGTCCTCGACTCGACAATGGGGAAATCAGTCTCTGAAAGTAGTCATTCAAGTCACTTGTCGTCCTGCATAGGCACTAAATTGCTGTTCCTTGACTATAATGTATTGAAAAAAAAATCCTGGAATCCCTAACAAACAGCTCTGTGTGCATGTCTGCAGCATTTGGATTGGAAGTGTTTCAGGAAGGCAGCTCACTGTTACTTTCTCCAGAGCTATTGGTGATGACAAATAAACTCAGCCTTTGCTAGTGCCTGCTAAAACCCATGGTTGAGTGCGTCCTATTAAAAATATCAGGATATTTTATGTTTTCAAAGTTGAGCCCAAAGTCTCAGAAAGGTAAGACTTTGCTGGATGAGTGTAACCCCAGCGAAATCAGGAGCACGGTATGACATTGAGTTAAGGATCCACATCGTTTTCAATAAGAGGACTGATTGTGCGATATCAGTGCCACTGAGTTCAAACTTTTCATGGCAGTTTATCTCAATGTAACATGCCATCGAAACTTGGGATCTTTATTAAAGAAACTTTGCAATGTCTCCTTTAATGACCTTTCACAAATACTTGAAGGTCAACTCAAATGGCAGCTTCACTGTTGTGATTCAGATCAGACAAATTGTGACAGTCCAAAAGAAAGAAAAGAAATGTTGGAATAAAAATTATCATGTCTAGCAGCATCTGCAATATGACTTTTTCAGAATAGATTCATTACAGACCAGATCTGTTAACTCAAAACCTGTCTCCAGATGTTACCTCATATATTGTGTTTCTCCACTAACTTCTATTTCAGGTTTCCTTAATCTCCAGAATTTTGCTTTTCTTGATAGGTCCAGATGTTGAACTTGGTTATATTTGGACAATATCGTCCATCCCTGATTCCGTGAGAGCCATTGGGCTGACAACAGGTGTATTACACCAGTGTCTGTTTCTTTATTAAAAATATTCTGTGAATATCATCCTCAATGCAGGAATTTCAGGAAATTGATTTTGATTGAAAGTAAATTTCCAAGGCAGCTGCACTTCATGAGACAACAGAAATAGGTTACTCATGATGGCACAATCTGTGCCCGTCACTGAAAGTGTTTCCCCTTAGGCTCTGAAGCCTTTTCATACAAATCTCAGAATAATTACAGCAAGATGGAGGTCACTCAGCCCATCATCTCTACACCAGCTGGCAGTGAACTATATCCCTACTATCATTATCCTGTAAAATCCCTATACACCTAACATTTTGAAATCCCAAAATGTCAGCTTTTCTGCTCCTAAGATGCTGCTTGGCCTGTTGTGTTCATCCAGCTCTAAAGCTTGTTATTTTGAAATCTTTGTCTGCTTTTATTTCTGAATATCCTGTGCGTATATGAACAATTTTATCATTCTGCATACACCATGATTAAACAGTGTTTACATCAAATATAGTTTCCTATTACATTTAAAATTATCATGGTGTGTTCATATTGTTGTTTGGCATTCCATCTCCCAAATATAATCTCTTTCCTTGCTCTGCATTACATTTTTTTCCATCTGTCAGAATAAGTGCTAGCCAAATACTGGTGACATTGGGATATCACTGTGCTCCCGTCCAGTCACTACAGCCACTGCCCCCATTCCTCTCTGTCTCTGAACCAATGTCACATTCATTCTGTCCCTGGCTCTTTAGTCCATGGGCTTTCATGAACAGCATCATTGTACGCACCACATTTGATTTTAGTTTTAGTCAATTGAATCAAGAAATGTAAATGTTACTGCTTTAAAGCACATAAACCGCAATGAAGAACTTTGTATCTTCAACATACAATGTTGTTTTATTGCAGGAGTGAGAAGGCCAACCCAATTTTGCTCAGCATTTTTTTTGTACAATCAGCACAGTAATGACATTTTGCTTGTCTTTTTTTGCTGGGGGGGGGGGATAGTGTATTGATGCAGGTGGTTACAGCATTGCACGTGGACAACAAGGGAGAGCCACTTAACCTGAAAAATGAAAACATCCATCATTCTCCCTCACCACATACATCTTTAGAGCAATTGGTGATGGAATATACAACAAATAGACAATGATGTGAACATCCAATCCAGCCCAGTTTCAACTGTGAACCAAAGGTTCACTGAAAGTGTAAAGAAAGGGGTTAACTGGAACTATTTGTTCAGTGACTATGATTGATGTCAGTCTCTATGGATTCTAACTGCGTCACAGAAAGCTTTCCCTCTCCTATAACTAAGGCGCTCTGTTCTATGTCTTATCCCATAGTATAAGCGGGAGCATCAGTGACAGCCCTAACAGGGATCGGCAGCTGCAGAAAGAGGGGGTGGAGAGATCAGAATCTGAGGACAATAGACTGGAATGTGACAACAATGGATCAGAATCTCAGAACAATAGACTGGAATGTTACAACAATGGATCAGAATCTGAGAGCAATAGACTGGAATGTTACAACAATGGATCAGAATCTCAGAACAATAGTCTGTAATGTTACAACAATGGATCAGAATCTGAGACCAATAGACTGGAATGTTACAACAATGGGCAGGGGTTTATCCTCGGGTCTTATTTTTCTTACTGCATCTTGGTCAACGTTACCACTTCGAATAGAAGGTGTACTGATGATTATTCAGGCTGGTTACTATCCCATTCTCGCTGTTGTTGGTGTTCCTGGTAAGCCTTTCTATCTCTGTCCAGTCACTACTGCCGCAATGCATATACAACTTTGTTGCCGTTTCTGTTACCTGTATTTGGAAAAGATGGAAACAATTATCTTCAGTTTCAATTAAAACCTCGCTTCATTGTCCATGAATTTCAGACTCATCCTTCGCAAGCATCTGAGAACAAGGCTTGTTCACAACATTGAGGGCCTTTTTTGATTTATGTCTTACTATTGTTTCCATCATCAAATTTGTCCAACACCAGCTCCATAATATCTGCAATCTCCCGCTCTGCCTCTGTGCTGTGGCTGGATAAACCATTATCTATGCCTTGGTAAAATTCAGGCTTTATGTTTCCAGCTGTCTTCTGACCAGTCTTCCAAGTTACAAATAATTTGATCACACCCTTGTTCTTGCTTTCAAAGTAACTAACGATAGGGACTCCATATTAGAGTAGTTAAGTCACTCAGCAGGTAATGCAGAGACACTGGTTATTACATTGTTTATTACGGGTATTGTTTCAAATCCTACCACAATTGGTGGTAGGACTTTCATTCTAATGATAAGAATTGCAACCATGGCCAATTTAACTAATAGCAACCATAAAACCAGCAGCAATTTGTCAAAAAACCTATCTCATTTCACTGATCTCCTTTGGTAAAGAAATCTAACGTTATTACCCGGGGTGAATTAAGTGTGAATTCAGACCCACAAAACGTTTCTGGCTTCAGACTGTCGTGTAGAATGGTCACAGCTGAAGGTAATTAATGATGGGCATTAAATGCTTCTTTTGCCAATGATTTTGTCATACCATGAAATTTATTTGAAAAAAAACAGTAAAACCAAAGAAAGAAATATGTCAGAGGTCTGAAACAAAAATAAAACTGAGGAAGTGAACAGTGCTGAGGAAAGTGAACAGTTTGGCAGTCTCTGATGAAATAAAAATGGAGTTAACATTTCAAGTCGACTGAACAAACATCAGAACTGAAATCTGCTGGCAGAGATTGTGATTTATGCTGGTGACAGGGATATTTGTTTTGAAGGGGGAAGGAATGAGTTGAATAAATTGAGAAAGAGACAGCGAGAGAAAAATACAAGCAAAAAAGGGGATTGTTGATGATCAGGTCGGATGGAAATAAAATGTGGAATTAATTACTTTTTTTGCCTTTTCCCATATTCCTGAATACCATGCCCATGTCGATGTACTTCTAAGTCCCTGCTGAAAGTAAGCTGTGTCACCTCAGTCTGTCTTTCCTGAATGTGGTCATCTTCTTTATGCATTAATGGTTTGTGGGTGTGACTGGCTGGGCCAGCATTTACTTCCCTTTCCTCGTTGCCCTTGAGAAGGTGTTTGTGAGCTTTTTTCTTGCATCTCTACCGTACACATGCTGTATATTGCTGTAAATAGGTCTGTGCTGTGTCATTTCTGTGAGGCTTTGTGGTGCTTGATATAACTGAGTGGCTGGTTTGGTCATTCCAAATAGCAGTTGAGAGTTCACCACATTGCTGTTGGTCTGGAGTCACATGTAGGCCAGGCCAGGTAAGGATGGCAGATTTCCTTCCCTGAAAGCCATTAGTGAGCCAGGTGTTTTTTTTTTCCCAATGATCAATGATGGCTTAATAGTTTCATCATTCCAGGTATTTCAATGAATTCAAATTCCACAATCTGCTGTGGCGGGATTTGAATTGGGGTGTGGGTCATTACCTGGATCCTTGGATTAGTATTCAGAAATAATTCCACAAGGCCATCTCATCCCCAACATCCCCTGTCAACTCCAGCAGCAATAGTGGTGTTGCTGTTACTGTGACTGTGGTACAGAAAATTGTGCAATTACATTGTCAACTGCTTCTATTCAGTGTGGGCACATTAAAATTTCAGTTCATTGTGACCGTACAGAGATATAACGGTTTATCAGCCAGAAAAATAAACTAAGGAGAGGAAGGCATTTTCAACACTGAGAGAGTGCGCCCTGTATGCACTAGGGAGAGGCCAGTACTGACAATGGCCATCAAGTGAACTGGTTTCATTCCAGAACTTCCTCAGAGATAGTAGGAACTGCCGATGCTGCAATCTGAGATAACAAGGTGTAGAGTTGGATGATCACAACAGGCCAGGCAGTATCAAAGGTTCAGGAAAGTTGATGTTTTGGGATTTGAAAAGGATAGGTGTATATTCTGGCTGGGAGGTTTGCTGGTGTCACTCAGGAGGATTGAAATTAGCTTGGCGGGGGTGTGGGAATCAATGCAAAGTGAATGGACTGAAAGGGAACTAGAGAAATAGGGCCAGTAAGACTCAGAGAAAGAACAAACTGGGTGTAGTTGCTAATCAAAGCGGATCTAGTAGACTGAAGTTCACCTGTTTCAATGCAAGAAGTGTAACAGGTAGGGCAGGAGAACTTAGAGCTGGGATTAGTACTGAGAACTGTGATTTTGTTGCTATTACAGAGACTTGGTTAAGGGAGGGGCAGGATTGATCGCTTAACGTTCCAGGATACAGGTGTTTCAGGCAGGATTGAGGCAGGTAGATAATGGTTGGGTGAGTTGCACTACTTGCTAAGGTGAACATCACAGCTGTACCATGGGAGGACACCTCGGATGGCTCATACAGCGAGGCAATACGGGTAGAACTCAGGAACAGGAAGGGTGCAATCACAATGTTTGGGGTTTACTATAGGCCTTCATACAGTCAGCAGGAGATAGAAGAACAGGTTTGTAGCCAGACTTTGGCAAGATGTAAAAGTACAAGGTTGCTATTGTGGGTAATTTTAGCTTCCCATACATTGACTGGGACTCACTTAGTGCTTGGGGCTCGGATGGGGCAGAGTTTGTCAAGAGAATCCAGGAGGGCTTTTTGAAACACAATGTAGACAGTCCATCTTGGAAAGGGGCCGTACTGGACCTAGTATTGGGAATGAACCTGCCCAGGTGGTCGATGTCTCAATGAGGGAATAGCTCAAAGACTGTGATCACAATTCAGTAAGTTTAAGGGTCCTGATGGATAATGATAGTTGTAGTTATCGAGTGAAGGTGCTAAAGTGGGGAAAGGCTAATTATAACAATATTAGGCCGAAACTGAAGAATGTAGATTGGGACAGATGTTTGAGGGCAATTTCACATCTGGTATGTGGGAGGCTTTCAAGTGTAAGTTGCTGGGAACTCAGGACAAGTACATTACTGTAAGGATGAGGGAAAGTACGCCAAGTTTTGGGAATCTTGAATAATGGGAGATATTGTGAGCTTAATTAGAAAGAAAGAGAAAGTATTTATTGAGGCTAGGAGGCTGGGAATATATGACTCGAGGGTGGAATATAAGGAAAGATTAAAGAAATTTAAGCGAGGAGACAGGGCGGCTATAAAGTGGTCATGAAAAGTCATTGACCAACAAGATTACAGAAAATCCCATATATACATACAAAGAGCAAGAGGGTAGCCAGGCAGAGGGATGGCCCACTCAAGGACAGGGAAGGGAATTTACATGCGGAGCCAGAGGAATATGGCGAGGTATTAAATGAGAACTTTGTGTCAGTATTTACCATAGAGAACGATGTGGTGGATGATGAGTCTGGGGAAGGGTGTGTAGATAGTTTGGGTCATATTGAGATCAAAAGTGTGGCATTCCTCAGGAATCAGTATTAGGACCTTTGCTATATATATATATATATATATATATATATAAATGATTTGGAGGAGAATATAACTGGTCTGATTAGTAAGTTTGCTGATGACACAAAGATTGTTGAAATTGCGGACAGCGATGAGCACTGTCAAAGGACAAAGCTGAATATCGATAGCTTGGTGACTTGGGCAGAGAGATGGCAGATGGAGTTCAATGTGGAAACATGTGAGGTAATGCATTTTGGAAGGTCTAATCCAGCTGGAAAATATCCAGTAAATGGCAGAACCCTGAAGAGCACTCATGGGCAGTGGGATCTGGGTGTCCAGGTACACAGGTCACTGAAAGTGGCTACGCAGGTAGAAAAGGTCGTCAACAAGGCATACGACATGCCAACCATCATTGGCCTAGGCATTGAGTATAAAAATTGGCAGGTAATGTTGCAGCCTGTCCTGTCTCAGAGACCATTGAAGAGTTCAACACTGGTCTGGAGTCACTTTTAGGACATACCAGGAAAGCACAGTAGATTTGCATTCTGAAAGTACATTGTTAAAGCACATTGGTTTTTACAATCGATATTGGTTTCAAGGCCCACTTTTACTGACATCAGATTTGAAATTTTGGTCTTTTGTTCATTGTCTTAACATTCCTTGGCTGCCAAAGCATTAGCCTGGTCGGGATTAGTAATCTAATGATATATCCACAACAGCAACATCTCCACATGGGGACCCATCAAAAACCACACTGAGCAGGTTATTTCTGTGCTGCTTGACAGCTCTGTCAAAAACAACTTCCAACAATTCGACGATCTTGATGAGACTGAGGGTGTGGCAGTTGGTCAGATTGTAACTATTCTCCTCTTAGGGGACTGGGCTCAGCTGAGTAATTGTCCACATTGCCAGGTAGGTGTCAGAGTTGTGGCTGGAATGAAACAGCTTCCCCAGGGGCACGGCTTGTTGTGCAGCACAAGCCTTCAGTCCCATTGCAGGAACGGCGACAGGGCCAGTTATCTTCTTCGTGTCTTTAGTTTATCATCTTTTTCTTGGTATCATGTGGAGTGAATTGAATTGGTTGAAGACTGGCATCTATGATTTTGTAGGGGATCATGACAGGGCCAGTTATCTTCTTCGTGTCTTTAGTTTATCATCTTTTTCTTGGTATCATGTGCAGTGAATTGAATTTGTTGAAGACTGGCATCTGTGATTTTGTAGGAGATCATGACGAGGGTGAGCTAAGTCATCCACTCAATACTTCTGGCTGAGGATGGCGCAGATACTACATCCTTGACTTTTGTACTGATGTGGAGGGCTGTTCCATTGTTTCGGATGGGGATATTTGTGGAGCCCTCTCCTCCAGGGAGTTGTTTAACTGTCAATCACCATTTATGACTGGTTGTGGCAGGACTTCTGGTCTGTTGGTCATGCAATCACTTTGCCCTGTCTGTAATGGGTTAGTTCTGCTGTTTGGAATGCAAGCAGCCAAATCTGGCATTTATAATGGGCTGGCATCAGTTTAGGTTCAGATGGTTCTGACCCTGGCGTGTTTGCCTGCATTTGTCACTGAACCATTGATCAGCTTCATGGTAACCATAGACTGAGGGATTCTCTGGGACAAAAAGTTCCAGATTGTGGTTGAACACAATTCTGCTGCTGCTGTTGCTGTGGTTTACATCACCACATGAATGCCCAGGTTTGAGCTGCAATATGTGCAATGTAATTGTACTGCCTGTCCCCCAGTTCAGTCCGAGTCCCCATCGCTCCTGTACTCAGTGACCTACTGTGGGTTCTGATGTGGTAACACTTCTATTTTAATGTTCTTATTCTTCTCAGAGTGATGTCACGCCTCCAATTTGTCACATTCCTCAAAGCACATTTAACATATTCATCTGAATCTTTTCGCTTGCCCCAGTGAAATCTTCTGTTTTTAAAGTGAATGTGCTTCTCCCTGTTTATCTGCCTGACCATGATGAAGTGCTCTGTAGTGCCAGTGATGCCAGCCTTAACCAATGAATTAGTGCACCTTGCTGTGCCATTCACTTCCCAGTGTATGATGCTCCATGTTGGACAGGGCGTTTGTGCAGCTTTGACACACACTGTTGGAATTTATTTGAAAATAGAAATTGCCGAAGAAACTAAGCAGGTCTGGCAGCATCTGTGGATTGAAAGCAAAGTTAATCTGTCAGATCCGGTGACACTTCTTCAAAGCTCTCAGTTTCATCAGCAATTTTTGTTTTTGTTTCAGATTTCCAGTGTCCACAGTTCTATGTTTTGTTGAAAATTTATTTTGTGCTGATTCATTTCTGGAGAAACTCAGCAAGTCTGGATGCATCTGTGGAGATGGAGAAACAGAATTAAGATTTCAAGTCCAGCGTGAGCCTTTTTCAGAACTGAAAAGGATTGAAAAAGTACCTTGACAGATGTGCAGGAGGAGTGACAGAAAACAGAGGGTGTGGTGTACAGTGCAAAAGACAAATGGACATTTAGTTGTGGTGAAAGAGAAACAGATGCAAAATGGGAGTAAATGCAGGTGTGAATGGGGGAAGATGGTTTCTTTCCATTGAGTGCAAGTTAAACAAACATGACAAGGTCACACGGACGCCGGGAGGGAGAACGTACAAAAAATGGAGAACATTCCCAATGGTGTCAGGCTGTGAAGTTATGGAATTGAATATTAAAGCCTACAAGCTAGAAAGCTCAAAGCGTAAAATGAGGTGTAACTCGAGCTTGGGATGCCCTGCGTTGAAGCTTTGCAGGAACCCAGGATCGAAACGTTAGCATGAGAACAAGGTATAGTATCGAAATTGGAAGCAACAAGAAGGTTAGGTTTATTCCTACAGACAGAGTGGAAGTGTTTGGCAAAGCAGTCTCTCTTTGGTCTTGCCAGTGTAAAGCAGGCAGCATTGTGAGCAGCAATGACAGTAGACTGGATTGAAAGAGTGCAAGTGAAATGCTGGTTCTCCTGGAAGGTGTGTTTTGGGTTGCTGAGGAAGGAGGAATAAGTGCGATCTTTTCAAATAACCGGCTTTATTTCATCTTCAATATTGATGACATTGTTGTACATCGGGACCTCTGCAGCAACAGCTTTCATTGTGCTTTTCAGACTTTTTTAAACTCAATTTACTCACAGGCAGTTCCTGACATCCTTAGCGACAGGGTCTGGGCAACAATTTGTTTGTCATGTGCGCTCCTGTATGCTTTAAACCGATTTCCTTCATTTCAACTGCACTTTCAAGTCTTCTGTTTGTAATACGATTTATAAATTTAACCCTTGTCATGCTGTAGCTTAATCAAATATTGTTTCAATATACTCCACCACTTCCCTGCTTTTATACTCTGGATCTCTACTCATAAAACTAAGGATCCACTCAGCCTTATTCAAAATATTTTTCATTGCCCCATCACCTATAATTTCCTGATTTCTGTGTCTCTCTCTCTTTAAACAGCGGGGTGATATTTGCCAGTCTTCTGGGACCCTCTCTGACTCCAGCGATTCCTGAAAGATCACCAGCAAAGCCAAACAAACTTGTCTGCTATCTCCTTAGAACTATGGCGCACAGTCCATCTGATCTGGTTAATTTATCTACCTTCAAATCTTTCAGCTTCCCCAGCACCTTCTCCTTACTGATGGTCACCTCATTTACCTCTGCCTCTGATTCGCTTTATGTTCTGGCTGGCTGCTGGTGTCTTCCACCCTGAAGACTGATGCAAAGTCCCTCTTCAGATACACCACCATTTCTATGTTTCCCATAACTACTCCAGCCTCATTTCCAGCAGTCCCGTGTTTGGTCATGTTTCCCTCTCTTCCTTGTTATATATCTAAAGACCTCTTGCAATCTTCTTTTATATTATTAACAAGCTTGCCATCATATTTCATCTTCTCCTCCCTATTGTTTTTATCATTTCCCCTAAGATGGAGTTTCAAGTCTTACTAATCCTTTGGATTTCCAATAGTCTTCACCACTTGAACGCTTTCTCTTTTGCTCTTATGCTGTCCCTGACTTCCTGTATTACCGACAGCTGCCTTGTCCTCCCTGAGTATGCTTCTTCTCCCTTGGGAGGAATTTAAAATGTGCCTTCGAATTATCCCAAGAAACTCCTGCCATTGCTGCTCCACTGTTTTCCCTGCTCGGCTTCCCTTCCTATCAACTCTGGCAACTTCCTTCCTCCTTTGTGGTGATGTTCCTCAATTATAATCACAAATGAGCAACAGATCTAACTGAAAGAGGGAGGTTTGAGAGATGTGATACCGGGCACTATTGGAGGATTTATTAACAAGATATAAATAGAGAGGGAGACTGAAACAGAGAGGGAGTATGGATTAAGAGGTGTAAAAATAGAGAAAAATAGATTGTTGACAGAAGTAAATGTACTTCGCTACTCTGGCAATTTCTGTGTGCTGTGTTGCTCAGTATAACGAATGTGCAACAGAGTGATATGTTCGCATTCTCTGTCTGATGCCAGAACTTTTATCTACACTAATATGACAGACGCCAGCCATTGACAGAACCCAGCAGGTCAGTATATTTGTTTCCGTGTCGTGTGTTAATTAATTGAAATAAGGTGGGACACACGCAGCAGGAATTTATAACAGACAAACTGATAAGAATGAGAGAGGAGAGCATGGAAACCCAGAGAGGGGAAATTCTTGAGAGAATGGGAACAGAACACATCAGCTGACAATCAAACAATGTTTAAATGTTTTATAAATTTCGTACATCGTCTGCATCATATTTTGTGAACTATGTCTCAATTATTAACTCTGCATGTCTTGTGCATACCTGAACAGTCTTTTCTATCTGCACACACTGACCGAGTACATATCAAATCATTTCTCCTCTATTCCAAACTATTGTGTTTTGTTTACATCGTCACTCGCCATTCCTTTAGACAAGGATATTCTTTTTCCTTCTCTGCACTTTATTTTATTCTGACTATAAGAAGATATTGGTGTCTGGGGGATATCGCTTTACTCCTGCCCAGTCTGCATTTCCTATTCTCCAATTCCTTTCTGGTTGCTAACCAGTCACATAGATGCTGTCTCTGACTCTTTAATCCCAATAAATACAGCAATTGGAAATGTAATGCTAACTTTTAAGCTAAGGCCAAAGGAAACGGGAAAGAAAATGTGTATAAACCGTGAAAAAATGATTGCAACTTTAGAGGCAAATTATTGAATGTATTGTGTTAAAGATAAAATGTTGCCTTACCAGGGAAATGAGAGGAAAGTTCAGCATTTCCTGTCTTTCTTCAGGGCAATTGTGTCCAGAGACAGGGCTTACATTGGCACTTATAGTGGAGGAGGCTTCAGCGCAGTGACAACCTCTTGAATGGCTCTTAGGAATGTGGTTGCACCGAACGCCTCATGTGGATAACACAGTAGAGTCATCGAGCCTGTGAAAAGAAATCTTCACCTTTCCCCTTTATGTCTAATAGTGTGAGAGTAATTGGAGATGAGCACAAAGACCAATAGCAGGCAATGTCAACTTCCCACCCAGAACAGGTATTTATGTTACATTTAAAGTGTTGTAGTGAAAGGGGTTAACTGGAACTGTTTGTTCCGTGAATCAAATTAATGTCTGTCCCCATGGATACTGACTGTGTCACTGGAGGGTTTCCCGCTTCTATTAATAAGTGGTTTCTTTCAATGTGTTATCAAATAGTATCAGTGGCTGTGTCATCCTCAATACGATTGTGATCAGCAGTTCCAGAGAGGAGCGAGATCAGAATCTGTGACCAGCAGATTGGGATGTTCCAATATTGGATCAGAATGTGAGAACAATGGAGTGGAAAGTTACGACAACGCACCAGAATTTGAGAGGAATAGATTGGAATATTCCAATAATGGACAGGAGTTTATCTGATGGCCTTGACTGGCTTACATTCAATTGGATACGATTAACATTGCGAATAGAAGCTGTCCTGATAATTATTCAAGCAGGTTACTGTCTCATTCTCACTTTTGTTGGTGTTCCTGGTAAGTTTCTCTGTGTCTTTCCATTTATTAATTCTGTAAGACTTTGTGAACAGCACCTCGACTTCTATTTTCTGTATTTGACAAAGATGGAAACTATTGTATTCACTATCAGTCACAAACTCAATTCTAATGCCATGGCTTCACTTCCAAACATCTGAGGATGAAGAAAAGTATTCATAGCCACCTTTGGCCCATTTTGCCCTGTGCTGATCTGTATCATAATATTCACTTTATCACCAATAATATCCCCAGTCTTCACTTCTGCCTCAGTGCTGTTTATAAATAAATCATAATCTGCTCCTTTCCAGTTGCAGTTCTCTTCTGGACACACTTGCAGTTACTAAAATTTTGACTGGAGACTGATTCTTGTCTCTACCTGGACCTATGCCAGTTGCAAAGTGTGAAGACAGATTGATTCGAAAATGAGGTGGTCACGGCTTTGTGTCACTGGTTTCAGCATAACCCATCGATGGTCATCAAATGACAGTTTCACTGAACTGTTTAGATTCTAGAACTCTCCGAGCAGGAGTGGGTGCCATGTCCATCATCTCCTAAGTGCAGTGCTCCGATGTATTCACTTGGTGACAGAGGCCGTCTCTCTTCACCCCAACCCCACTGACCCACTGTTGAGTGAAATACATTAATTCTGTCTCCACAGAAGATGATACAGAAAACCTTCCAGAAATTCTACAGGACAGTGACTGTGAAAATGAGAAACTGTGCGAGATTAGAATTAATAAAGAGGAATTGCTCAAAACTAATTGATCTGAAGTTTGGTACTTTGCTCTGGTATGCCCCAGAGAATACATGGAGGTGGGAATAGAGCTAGTGAAAGAATTACAGGGTCAGACAGCTCTTCAGTCCAACCAGTCCATATCAAACATAATCCCAAACTATCCTAGTCCCACCTGCCTGGGCTTGACCAGGCTTGGAGGGCTGAATTTTCTTTGTTTTTTGATCTTTGTAAGTTCACTTCGAAGTTGTTCCCCTCTCAGCTTTGAACTTAGCACTTGACTTTTGGCCACCCCTCCCCCTGAGAAATGGACCTTGGTTATTCAGAATATTCATGGAATTGAAATTTTATAAAAAATCTGTCATGTCAGCCCTCAGGCTTTGACACTCCAGGGGAAAACCTTTCAAACTATTCGGCCTCTCCCTACAGTTCAAACCCTCCAGTCGAGGAACATCCTTGTAAATCTTTTTTCTGCGCCCTCTCAAAAATAACAACTTTCTTCCTTTAGCAGAGCCAATCGATATGTGTGCAGTATTCTTAAAGTGACCTCATCAATGTCTTGTACAGGAGCAACATGCCATCCCAACCCCTATACCCAATGCCCTGACTGATTAGGGCAATCATGGCAAATGTGTCCTTCCCTACCCTGTCTCACATGCTACTCCACTTTGAAGGAACTATGTGAGTGCAGCCAAGGTCTCTTTATTCAGCAACAGTCCCCAGGGCCCCAACATTAACTGTATAAGACCAGAAGTCTATAAGACATAGGAGTGGAAGTAAGGCCATTTGGCCCATCAAGTCCACTCTGCCTTTTAAATCATGGCTGATGGGCATTTCAACTCCACTTCCCTGCACGCTCCCTGTAGCCCTTGATTCCTTGTGAGATCAAGAATTTGTCGATCTCTGCCTTGAAGGCATCCAACGTCCTGGCCTCCACTGCACTCAGTGGCAATGAATTCCACAAGCCCACCACTCGCTGGCTGAAGAAATTTCATCTCATTTCAGTTTAAAATTTGTCGCCTCTAATTTTAAGGCAGTGCCCATGGGTCAAAGAACAAAGAACAAAGAAAATTACAGCACAGGAACAGGCCCTCCGGCCCTCCAAGCCTACGCCAATCAAGATCATCTGTTAGCGAGTTTTGAGAAGATTTGTAGCTCAAGTTGAGTTTCTGGATGTGACTTTGCTCGCTGACCTGGAAGGTTAGTTTTCAGACGTTTCGTCACCATTCTAGGTAACATCATCAGTGAGTCTCCGATGAAGCACTGGTGTTATGTCCCGCTTTCTATTTATCTGTTTAGGTTTCCTTGTGTTGGTGATGTCATTTCCTGTTCTTTTTCTCAGAGGATGGTAGATGGGCTCCAAATCAATGTGTTTGTTGATGGAGTTCCAGTTGGAATGCCATGCTTCGAGGAATTCTCGTGCATGTCTCTGTTTGGCTTGTCCTAGGATGGATGTGTTGTCCCAATCAAAGTGGTGTCCTTCCTCATCGGTATGTAAGAATACTAGTGATAGTGGGTCATGTCGTTTTGTGGCTAGTTGATGTTCATGTACCCTGGTGGCTAGCTTTCTGCCTGTTTGTCCATTTGATTGTCCAATTGTCCTGTTTGATTTGGACAACACATCCATCCTGGGTCAAACCAAACAGAGACACGCACGAGAATTTCTAGAAGCATGGCATTCCAACCGGAACTCCATCAACAAACACATTGATTTGGAGCCAATGTACCATCCTCTGAGGAAACGAACGGGAAATGACATCACCAACACAGGAAATGACATCACCAACCCAAAGAAACCGAAACAGATCAAAAGAAAGTGGAACATAACACCAGCGCTTCATCGGAGGCTCACTGATGATGTTACCTAGAATAGCGATGAAACGTCTGAAAACTAACCTTCCAGCTCAGCGAGCACACTCACATCCAGAAGATCCTCTGTCTAACATGTCATCTATTTTCTAACGGTCTGGGTCCATTTTCTCCCTGCCCATCCATATGCCTGTCCAAATATATCTTAAAGGACGCTAACGTGTCTGCGTCTACCACCTCCGCTGGCAACGCATTTAAAGCACCCACCACCCTCTGTGCAAAGAACTTTCCACGCATATCTCCCTAAAACTTTCCTCCTCTCACTTTGAACTCATGACCCCTAGTAATTGAGTCCCCCATTCTGGGAAAAAAGCTTTTTGCTACCCACCCTGTCTATACCCCTCATGACTTTGTAGACCTCAATCAGGTCCCGCCTCAATCTCTGTCTTTCTGATGAAAATAATCCTAATCTACTCAACCTCTCTTCATAGCTAGCACCCTTCATACCAGGCAACTTCCTGGTGAACCTCCTCTGCACCTTCTCCAAAGCATTCACATTCGTTTGGTAATATGGCAAACAGAGCTGTACACAGTACTCCAAATGTGGCCAAACCAAAGTCCTATACAACTGCAACATGACCTGCCAACTCTTGCACTCATTACCCCGTCCAATGAAGGAAAGCATGCCATATGCCTTCTTGTCCACCCTATTGACCTGTGTTGCCACTTTCAGGGAACAATGGACTGAAACACCCAGATCTCTCTGTTCATCAATTTTCCCTCGGACTTTTCCATTTACTGTATAGTTCGCACTTGAATTTGATCTTTCAAAATGCATCACCTTGCATTTACCCAGATTGAACTCCATCTGCCATTTATCTGCCCAACTCTCCAGTCTATCTATATTCTGCTGTAATCTCTGACAGTCCCCTTCACTATCTGCTACTCCACCAATCTTAGTGTCATCTGCAAACTTGCTGATCAGACCACCTACACCTTCCTCCAAGTCATTTAAATATATCACAAACAGCAGTGGTCCCAGCACAGATCCCTGTGGAACACTACTGGTCACAGGTCTCCAGTTTGAGAAACGCCCTTCCACTACAACTCTCTGTCTCCCGTTGCCTAGCCAGTTTTTTATCCATCTAGCTAGCACACCCTGGACCCCATGTGACTTCACGTTCTCCATCAGCCTGCCATGGGGAACCTTATCAAACGCCTTACTGAAGTCCATGTATATGACATCTACAGCCTTTCCCTCACCAATCAACTTTGTCACGTCCTCAAAGAATACTATTAAGTTGGTAAGACATGATGTTCCCTGCACAAAACCATGTTGCCTGTCACTGATATGCCCATTTTCTTCCAAATGGGAATAGATCCTATCCCTCAGTATCTTCTCCAGCAGCTTCCCTTCCACTGATGTCAGGCTCACCAGTCAATAATTTCCTGGATTATCCTTGCTGCCCTTCTTAAACAAGTGGACAACATTACCACGTCTCCAGCCCTCGGGACCTCACCTGTGTCTAAAGATGCTGCAAAGATATTTGTTAAGGCCCGGGCTATTTCCTCTCTCGCTTTCCTCAGCAACCTGGGATAGATACCATCCAGACCAGGGGACTTCTCCAGCTTAATGAATTTTAGGATACCCAACACTTCCTCCTTCCTGATGTCAACTTGACCTAGAGTAAGCAAATATCTATCCCTAACCTCAACATCTGTCATGTCCCTCTCCTTGGTGAATACCAAGGCAAAATACTCGTTAAGAGTGTCACCCATTTTCTCTGAATCAGCACATAACTTTCCTTCTTTGTCCTTAAGCGGTCAAATCCTCTCTCTAGTTACCCTCTTGCTCTTTATATATGAATAAAAGGCTTTGGGATTTTCCTTAACCATGTTTGCCAGCAATATCTCATGACCTCTCTTAGCCCTCTTAATCCTTCGTTTCAGATTCGCTCTGCATTCCCGATATTCTTGTAAAGCTTCGCCAGTCTTCAGTTGCCTAGACCTCATGTATGCTTCCTTTTTTACTCTTGGCTAGTCTCACAATTTCAACTGTCATCCATGGTTCCCTAATCTTGCCTTTTCTATTCCTCATTTTCACAGGAACATGTCTCTCCTGCATGCTAATCAACCTCTCCTTAAAAGCCTCCCACACACCAAATGGGGATTTACCTTCAAACAGTTTCTCCCAATCTACATTCCTCACATCCTCCGGAAACTTGGTATAGTCAGCCTTCTCCCAGTTTAGTACTCTTCATTTAGGACCACTCCCATCCTTGTCCATGCGTATTGTAAAACTTACGGAATTGTGGTCACTATTTCCAAAGTAGTCCCCTACTGTAATATCAACCACCTGGCCAGGTTCATTCCCCAGCACCAGGTCCAGTATGGCACCTTCCCGAGTTGGACTACATACATACTCCTCGAGAAAACCCTCCTGGACACACCTTACAAATTCTGCTCCATCTTGACCCCTAACACTGAGTGAATCCCAGTCAATGTTGGGAAAATTAAAATCTCCCATCACCACCAGCCTGTTTCTCCTCCAACTTTCCATTATCTGTTTACATATTTGTACCTCTATCTCATGCTCGCTGTTGGGAGGCCTGTAGTACAGCCCCAATTTTGTTACTGCATCCTTCCTATTTCTGAGTTCTACCCATATTGCTTCATTGCTTGAGTCCTCCATGGGGCCTTCCTTCAGTACGGCTGTGTTATCGTCTTTGACAAGTACTGCAATTCGTCCACCCCTTTTTCCTCCCTCTCTAACCCCACTGAAGCATCGATATCCTGGGACAACTAGTTGCCAATCATATTCTTCCCTCAACCAAGCCTCAGTAACAGCAATAACATCATACTCCCAGGTACTGATCCAAGCCCTAGGCTCATCTGCCTTATCAACTACACCTTTCGCATTAAAACAAATGCACCTCAGACCACCTGTCCCTTTGTGTTCATCATCTGCTCCCCGACAACTGTTCCCTTTAGTCACACTGACTCCATTAACTAGTTCCCTACAGGCTTTCGTTCCTACCTCTTTTCTGTCCAATATTTGGTTCCCATCCCCCTGCCACATTAGTTTAAACCCTCCCCCACAGCATTAGCAAAAGTACCCCCAAAGACATTGGTTCCAGTATGGCTCAGCTGTAGACCATCCAATTTGTAATAGTTCAACGTTTTCCAGAACCGGTTCCAAAGTCCCAAAAATCTGAACCCCTCCCTCCTACACCATCTCTCAAGCCATGCATCCATCCTAGCTGTTCTTTCATTTCTGCACTGACTAGCACATGGCACTGGTAGCAATCCTGAGATTACTACCTTTGAGGTCCTACTTTTTAACTTGGCTCTTAACTCCCTAAATTCTGCTTGTAGGACCTCATCCCGTTTTCTGCCTATATCGTTGGTGCCTATATGCAACACGACAACTGGCTGTTCACCCTCCCCCTTCAGAATGTTCTGCAGCCGACCGGAGACATCCCTGACCCGTGCACCTGGGAGGCAACATACCATTCGGGAGTCCCGTTTTCCACCGCAGAACCGCCTATCTATTCCCCTTACAATTGAATCCCCAATGACTATCGCCCTTCCACTCTTTTTCCTGCCCAAGGACATGAAGACGGCCCACGCTCGAGGTAAGCTTTTTAAAGTGGGAATAAAAAATGTTACCTTCCCGACAGCCTCCTGGCGCTCTCTCTGTCTGGCTCTCGCTCTCCTCCCGCCTAACACAAACAACTTAGTCTCCCCTAGTCTCCTGCCTAACAGAAACAACTTCCTAGCGTGCACCCCTTCTAAGCCATCCATTATTTTGTAAGTTTCTATTGGGTCTCCCCTCAACCTTCTGAACTCTGATGAGTACAATCCCAGGATCCTTAGCCGTTCATCATACGTTAAACGTACCATTCCAGGGATCATCTGTGTGAATCTCCGCTGGACATGCTCCAGGGCTAGTATGTCCTTCCTGAGGTGTGGGGCACAAAGTCTTGCCCTGCTTTACTCTACCAAACGCAAAACCTCTCATTTACCTAAATTAAACTCCATCAGCCACTCCTTGGCCCATTGGCCCATCTGATCAATGTCCCTTTGCACTCTGAGATAAACTTCACCACTGTCCACGGCACCACTTTTTGATGTCATCTGTAAACTTACTAACCATGTCTCTGATATTCACATCCAAACCCTTTATATTAATGATGGAAAGCAGGGAACTCAGCACTGATACTTGCAGCACACGGCTGGTCACTGGTCTCCAGTCTGTAAAACAATCCCCTGCCTTCAAGCCAATTTTGAATTCAATTGGCTTGCTCCCCCTGGATCCCATGTGATTACCCATGACTAATCTGTCTACCATTCGGAATGTTATGTAACACCTTCCTGAAGCCGATTTGGAAAGTGTCTGCCACACTGCCTTCATCAACCTTCTTTATCACCTCTTCAAAATAATCAAGTTAGTGAGACGTGATTTACACTGCACAAAGCAATGTTTACTATCCCTATTCACTTCTTGCCTTTCCAAATGTATGTAAATCCTATCCCTCAGAATCCCCTCCCACAACTTATCCAGCTCTCATGTCAGGCTCACTGGTCTCTGGCACACTGGCTTGCCGGGTCACTGTTTCCTTTTCTAGTCCCACCTCTCCCCTGATCACTACAAATTTTAAATGCAGCCAGGTTGGTGATGTGGCTGATAATATAGGTCTCAGACTGGGTCAGGGTCAGTGTAAGGAAAGAGTCAGACAGTTTTCTTGAATCTGCTAAAATGACACATTTATGACCAAACCAATTTTACTCAAACTATGATGCAAAGAAGAACACACACACACACACACACACACACACACACACACAGACACACACACACACACACACGCACACACACACGTATATTTGATGACAAGCTGAAATATTAATTTGAAAGAACTTTGTCCACGCAACAGTTGAACTCATGATAAAAGGAAAAATGTGAGAGATTGTCCCAAAGGTTATTCTGCTTCCAAATTTATTCTGCTTGGACAAGTTGTTGACAATGGGATTATTTCCTGGAACTGATAGATTTGGCTGAATTCCCTTTGCTACAGGCAGTGGGAGATTCCAATTAATCCTCATCATGAATCCTCTATGAGTGGTAAAGATGATTGGTGCGTTTTCAGCTCTCATACATTGATGCGATGAGGAACAGGGAAATAGAGAGGGAGCGATAGGCTGTTGCTTTTCAGGTGGGTTGTGTTTCTTTTCCCCTCTCTGAGTTGAATCGCGCAATAATGCTATCCAACCCCCAAACATGAACATGTGAGGTCCTCTTGAACATTGTCCGAGCTATTAGTTTCCATCACATTCCCTGCTCCATGTTGGCGCATCATTGCTGCTGTCATACATAGAGTCATTTCCTGAGCAACAAAAGGGCCGACTTGATTTAAAGACATGTTTATATGTGCCTGCATAATTTAAAAATAACAAGTCTTGTGGTTTTCACAACATCTATATTAAAATGAATGTGTCTTACTCCTAAAGAAATACAGAAATTAGTGGAAAAGGTCAGCAGCCTGGCAGCATCTATGAAGAGAAATTAGAATTAATGTTTCAGGTCAAGTGAACCTTCCTCAGAATCTGTTTTATTTTTCAAATTATTTCCCCAGTTGTATTCTCCCAATCGAGACAAATTATCTGTCACGTATTCACCATTTACACTCTCCTTAAGTTCTAATATAGTCAAGAATATTTCTGATTCTCAGAACTAAACTGTTAATCCTCCATAACATAATGCCTTCATCACAGGACAGTGTATAGAGAACCATCTTTGAAAAGTTTCAAAGGCCATTGTGATTATTTTTAGTTTTGGGCATCATACCTACAGACAGAGGATGAGATTGATTCTCAGCAATGCCCTGTACAGAAGCAGGGAAACATGCCTAACATCATACCCAGCACCCTTTTCAAGAAACAGCACTATTCCATTTACTTTCCAAGTCACTTGCGACATCTTCACACTAACTTTATATGATTTCTGCACCAGGACACACAAATCACTCAGTAGCACCAATCTCTGCGTTACTTCTCCAGTCATATAATTTACTGCTGTTTTATCCTTTCCCCAAAACACAAATGTCCCACAACCCACACTATACTGTTTTATTTGCGTTGCCGAAGTTTGCTCCCAAACAACCCCTGTCTGCACACCAGTGTAGATCGCCTCCCTCCACTTGTCATCTTATTTGGTGACTATAATGCTGTACTCGCACATTGAGCTCCAATCCGATCAGCCCTTCATCGAAATCTTTAATCTGGATTGTAAACTGTTGATGAACTCACAACATTCCTTGAGGAATTCCGTTAGTCTCAGCTTTCCAACCTGAAACTAAATAATTATCTATATTCTGCATTTCTTGTTAGCTAACCAGGACTCGCTGTGTAGCAGCTGGAAAAGGTTGCAGGGTCTCTCCTGTGGTGTGTAGCTGGTTGTCGAGAAGTATCTGAGCTCAGCAACACACCATTAGGGGCATTTGTTTTCAGATCATCAGGTAGAGGTTGTACTGTCAATGATTCTGATCCTTGAGTGTTTAAAAAACAAGCACAGAATATAGACTGACACTTGAGTAAAATGCTGTAAGGTCAAAAATGCTGTCTTTTAGATGCAGCAATAAATCTAGTCTGCCCTCTCAATCAGGTGCTCAATTTTCCCCGGACATGTATCGAGGAGAAGGGGAGGTTTCCTATCAGTCTGGTTAGCATCTGTCCCTTTAAGAACATCACAAATATAGATAAGCTTCTGGTTAATTTCATTTTTGGCTGTGGGTGCTGTGTGGAAAAATTGCCACAATTGGTACACAATAAAATAAAAAGTCTTTGATGAGTGACCTTCCAGACGTTTGCAAAGTCATAAGGGACACAGGAGTGTAAACAGCCAAGGTCTTTTCCCCGGGGTGGGAGAGTCCAAAACGAGAGAGCACAGCTTTAAGGAGAGAGGGGAAAGGTTTAAAAGGGACTTAAGGGGCAACATTTTCATGCAGAGGGTGATGTGTTTATGGAATGAGCTGCCAGAGGAAGTGGTGGAGGCTGGTACAATAACAACATTTAAATGGCTTCATGATGGGTATATGTTTCGGAATGGTTTAGAGAGGAATGGACCAAATGCTGGCAAATGGGTCCAGATTTATTTCGGATATCTGGATGGCGTGGATGAGTTGGAGCGAAAGCTCTGTTTTCATGCTGTATATCTCTGTGTCTCTATGATAACAACCATGACTGTTTGAATGGGGACATCCTTTTCCTCTGCAACAGCTTTGAAGGGAGGAGTGAGACAACAACAAACAGGATACGAGCTGCAGTTGGCCAATTGGACCCTCGAGCCTGCTGCTTAATGTAGAAAGATCATGGCTGATCTGTTTGTGGCTGAACACACTTTTCCTGTTTATTCCCAATAATGGACTCTCTTGTCCATTAAATGTCTTTTGAGCTCCGCCTTGAATATCTTCACTAACCCAGTGTTCACTATCCCCTGGGGATGAGAACACCACAGACAGCACAATGTTAAAGAGAAAGATATATTCGTATCTCAGTCTTAATTGGGAGACTCCTTAAAGTGTGTTAGCCTCACAGCAAATTACCTCCTCGAAATATTCCCGATACCTTCAGACCAGACAGGATAAGAAATTGGAGCAGAATTTGCGATCTGGCCCATCGAGTCTGCTCTGCTGTTCGATTAAGCTTGACATATTTCTCAAAACAATTCTCTCGCCTTCTCACCATAACCCTTGAACTGCTTATTCATCAGAATGTATCGATCTCCATGGCTGTGTGCATGTGCGTGCGTGCATGTGTGTGTGTATGTGTGTGCGTGTGTGTGTGTGTTTCTGCTTTATGGACGGAGACAGGGTGGTCATGGAGGATTGTCCTTCAGACTGGAAGCCTGTGGTTAGCGGTGATCCACAGGGATCGGTGCTACATTTACTTTTGGTTGTCATTTAAATGAATGATTTAGATGAAAATTATAGAAGGCAAGGTTAGCAAGTTTACGGATGACACTGAGATTATTTGAACCATGGACAGACAAGGTTATCCAAGATTACAAAGAGATCCTGAGCAAATGAATGAATCATAAAGATGCACAGTATGGGAACAAATCCTTTGGTCCACATATCCATGCTGCCCAGGTATCCGAAATTAATCTCATCCCATTTGCCAGCATTTGGCCTACATTCCTCTGGACCCTTCCAATTCATATACCCATCCTTTGAAATGGTGTTTTCACAAGCCTCCAGCACTTTATCTGGCAGTTCATTCGTATGGTTTTTAAATCTTTCCCGTTGTTCCATAAACCTGTGCCTTCTAATGTTTGACTCCCCATACTCTGGGAAAAAGACCCTGACTATTCACCCTAACCATGCCCTTCATGATTTTATAAACATATATAAGGTGCACATTTTACTCCAATCAACATGAACGGCTGTGCTTTCTGTTATCCCGGGCCTGAATTCTGAAATTCAACACTGGTCCTTCTCAATCAAGTCACAATTCTGGAAAATATTTCACCAACTTGTTTAGACATTTTATGAAACACTGCTGTGGGATTTAAATCGAGACCTCTGGTCCAAAGGTGAAGGCCACCACGCTGGGATGGCCCCTGAATCTACAATATGACTGTCCCGTATATTTGCTCATCAATCTGTTCTGACAGGCTGTGACACACCTCTGCAACTGGCAGGAGTTGTATCCAGAACTTCTGGTCCAGAGCTAGTGACATTATCATAGATTCAGAGATTGGAATTGAATCAGAGCACAGGCACAGAGGCATTGGCGCTACCCATTACACAAGACCAAAGTCATGCCCAGATTTTGAGTCGCATTTTACGTGCCAACTTTCAGCTGAATTTGAATTCATCAAATTCTGGTTAAATTTACTGAAGTACACAGGGAAGATTTTTCAGTGTTGAACAAATGCAAGGTACTTGCCTCAACTACAGGATGTTGAGGGAATGTGCTGTGCCATTGAGATAAACTATTAACATCTTTAATTGCTTGGCTATGATTTCCAGCTCAAATGGTTATTATCTGAAATCCTCCCTCTACTGACCCCTTCTCCCACCGCCAACACACCTCCTCCTCCTGGACACCATCCCCAAGCCTCCTACCCTCCCTCGACTTCTTCATCTCCAACTGCCATTGAGACATCAATTGCCTCAACCTCTCCAGCCCTCTCACCCACTCCAACCTCGCCCCGCTGATCATACAGCCCTCCGCTGCCTTGTCTCCAACCCTCACCTCACTATGAAACCCGAGGACAAGGGAAGCACAGTTGCAGAATGGCGCACTGACCTCGACATTGCTGAGACCAGATGCTAGCTCTCTGACACCTCCCTCTACTGCCTCCTTGATCATGACCCCACCCCTGACCACCAATACATCATCTCCCAGACCATCCTCAACCTCATCACCTCAGGTGGCCTCCCACTCACAGCCTCCAACCTCATCGTTCCATAATCCTGCACCGCCCGCTTCTATCTCCTTCCCAAAATCCACAAACCTGCCTGCCCTAGTCAACCCATTGTGTCTGCCTGCTCCTGTCCCACAGAACTTATCTCCACCTATCAGGACTCCATTTTCTCCCCCTTGGTCCAGCAACTCCCCACCAATGTCCATGATACCACCCACGCCCTCCATCTCCTCCAGAACTTCCAATTC
>NW_026728536.1:17500-40000 GCF_030684315.1 Stegostoma tigrinum | reverse complement strand
TGTGGGCTGGATGTGTGTGTGTGGGGGCTGGGTGTGTGTGTGTGGGCTGGATGTGTGTGTGTGTGTGTGTGGGGGCTGGGTGTGTGTGTGTGGGGGCTGGGTGTGTGTGTGTGGGGGCTGGGTGTGTGTGTGTGGGGGGGTGCTGGGTGTGTGTGTGGGGGTGCTGGGTGTGTGTGTGTGTGTGTGGGCTGGATGTGTGTGTGTGGGCTGGATGTGTGTGTGTGTGTGTGTGTGTGTGGGGGGGGGGTGCTGGGTGTGTGTGTGGGGGGGGTGCTGGGTGTGTGTGTGGGGGGGGGTGCTGGTTGTGTGTGTGTGTGTTTGGGGGGGCTGTGTGTGTGTGGGCGGGCTGGGTGTGTGTGTGTGTGCGGGCTGGGTGTGTGTGTGTGTGGGGGGGGGTGCTGGGTGTGTGTGTGTGGGGGGGGTGCTGGGTGTGTGTGTGTGGGGGGAGTGTGGGAGTGTGTGTGTGTGGGGGGGGGTGCTGGGTGTGTGTGTGTGGGGGGGGGTGCTGGGTGTGTGTGTGTGGGGGGGGTGCTGGGTGTGTGTGTGTGGGGGGGGGTGCTGGGTGTGTGTGTGGGGGGGGTGCTGGGTGTGTGTGTGGGGGGGGTGCTGGGTGTGTGTGTGGGGGGGGTGCTGGGTGTGTGTGTGGGGGGGGTGCTGGGCGTGTGTGTGGGGGGGGTGCTGGGCGTGTGTGTGGGGGGGGGTGCTGGGTGTGTGTGTGTGTGGGGGCGCTGGGTGTGTGTGTGTGTGTGTGTTTGGGGGGGCTGGGTGTGTGTGTGGGGGGGGTGCTGGGTGTGTGTGTGTGGGGGTGCTGGGTGTGTGTGTGTGGGGGTGCTGGGTGTGTGTGTGTGGGGGCGCTGGGTGTGTGTGTGTGGGCGGGCTGGGTGTGTGTGTGTGTGGGGGGGGGTGCTGGGTGTGTGTGTGTGTGGGGGGGGTGCTGGGTGTGTGTGTGGGGGGGGGGTGCTGGGTGTGTGTGTGGGGGGGGGTGCTGGGTGTGTGTGTGTGGGGGGGGTGCTGGGTGTGTGTGTGGGCGGGGGCTGGGTGTGTGTGGGGGCGGGGGCTGTGTGTGTGTGTGTGTGGGGGGGGTGCTGTGTGTGTGTGTGGGGGGGGTGCTGTGTGTGTGTGTGGGGGGGGTGCTGGGTGTGTGTGTGGGGGGGGTGCTGGGTGTGTGTGTGGGCGGGGGCTGGGTGTGTGTGGGGGGGGGTGCTGGGTGTGTGTGTGTTGGGGGGGGTGCTGGGTGTGTGTGTGGGCGGGGGCTGGGTGTGTGTGGGGGCGGGGGCTGGGTGTGTGTGGGGGCGGGGGCTGGGTGTGTGTGGGGGCGGGGGCTGGGTGTGTGTGGGGGCGGGGGCTGGGTGTGTGTGGGGGCGGGGGCTGTGTGTGTGTGTGTGTGGGGGCTGTGTGTGTGTGTGGGGGGGGTGCTGGTTGTGTGTGTGTGTGTTTGGGGGGGCTGGGTGTGTGTGTGTGGGCGGGCTGGGTGTGTGTGTGTGTGCGGGCTGGGTGTGTGTGTGTGTGGGGGGGGTGCTGGGTGTGTGTGTGTGGGCGGGCTGGGTGTGTGTGTGTGTGCGGGCTGGGTGTGTGTGTGTGTGGGGGGGGTGCTGGGTGTGTGTGTGTGGGGGGGGTGCTGGGTGTGTGTGTGTGGGGGGAGTGTGGGAGTGTGTGTGTGTGGGGGGGGGTGCTGGGTGTGTGTGTGTGGGGGGGGGGTGCTGGGTGTGTGTGTGTGGGGGGGGGTGCTGGGTGTGTGTGTGGGGGGGGTGCTGGGTGTGTGTGTGGGGGGGGTGCTGGGTGTGTGTGTGGGGGGGGGTGCTGGGTGTGTGTGTGTGGGGGCGCTGGGTGTGTGTGTGTGTGTTTGGGGGGGCTGGGTGTGTGTGTGTGGGCGGGCTGGGTGTGTGTGTGTGTGGGGGGGGGTGCTGGGTGTGTGTGTGTGGGGGGGGTGCTGGGTGTGTGTGTGGGCGGGGGCTGGGTGTGCGTGGGGGGGGGGTGCTGGGTGTGTGTGTGTGGGGGGGGTGCTGGGTGTGTGTGGGGGGGGTGCTGGGTGTGTGTGTGGGCGGGGGCTGGGTGTGTGTGGGGGCGGGGGCTGGGTGTGTGTGGGGGCGGGGGCTGGGTGTGTGTGTGTGTGGGGGCTGTGTGTGTGTGTGGGGGGGGTGCTGTGTGTGTGTGTGGGGGGGGTGCTGGGTGTGTGTGTTTGGGGGGGGCTGGGTGTGTGTGTGTGTGGGGGCGCTGGGTGTGTGTGTGTGTGTGTGTGGGGGCGCTGAGTGTGTGTGTGGGGGCGCTGAGTGTGTGTGTGGGGGCGCTGGGTGTGTGTGTGGGGGCGCTGGGTGTGTGTGTGGGGCCGCTGGGTGTGTGTGTGTGTGGGGGCGCTGGGTGTGTGTGTGGGGGCGCTGGGTGTGTGTGTGTGTGTTGGGGGGGGTGCTGGGTGTGTGTGTGGGGGGGGGGTGCTGGGTGTGTGTGTGGGGGGGGTGCTGGGTGTGTGTGTGGGGGGGTGCTGGGTGTGTGTGTGGGGGGGGTGCTGGGTGTGTGTGTGTGGGGGCGCTGGGTGTGTGTGTGTGGGGGGGTGCTGGGTGTGTGTGTGGGGGGGTGCTGGGTGTGTGTGTGGGGGGGTGCTGGGTGTGTGTGTGGGGGGGGTGCTGGGTGTGTGTGTGGGGGGGTGCTGGGTGTGTGTGTGGGGGGGTGCTGTGTGTGTGTGTGGGGGGGGTGCTGGGTGTGTGTGTTTGGGGGGGGCTGGGTGTGTGTGTGTGTGGGGGCGCTGGGTGTGTGTGTGTGTGGGGGTGCTGGGTGTGTGGGTGCTGGGTGTGTGTGTGTGGGGGGGGTGCTGGGTGTGTGTGTGGGGGGGGTGCTGGGTGTGTGTGTGGGGGGGGGTGCTGGGTGTGTGTGTGGGGGGGGGTGCTGGGTGTGTGTGTGGGGGGGGGTGCTGGGTGTGTGTGTGGGGGGGGTGCTGGGTGTGTGTGTGTCGGGGCGCTGGGTGTGTGTGTGTGTGTTTGGGGGGGCTGGGTGTGTGTGTTTGGGGGGTGCTGGGTGTGTGTGTGGGGGGGTGCTGGGTGTGTGTGTGGGGGGGGTGCTGGGTGTGTGTGTGGGGGGGGTGCTGGGTGTGTGTGTGGGGGGGGTGCTGGGTGTGTGTGTGGGGGGGTGCTGGGTGTGTGTGTGGGGGGGTGCTGGGTGTGTGTGTGGGGGGGGTGCTGCGTGTGTGTGTTTGGGGGGGGCTGGGTGTGTGTGTGTGTGTGTGGGGGCGCTGGGTGTGTGTGTGGGGGCGCTGGGTGTGTGTGTGGGGGCGCTGGGTGTGTGTGTGTGTGGGGGCGCTGGGTGTGTGTGTGTGGGTGCTGGGTGTGTGTGTGTGCGGGGGGGTGCTGGGTGTGTGTGTGTGGGGGGGTGCTGTGTGTGTGTGTGGGGGGGGTGCTGGGTGTGTGTGTTTGGGGGGGGCTGGGTGTGTGTGTGTGTGTGTGTGTGTGGGGGCGCTGGGTGTGTGTGTGGGGGCGCTGGGTGTGTGTGTGGGGGCGCTGGGTGTGTGTGTGGGGGCGCTGGGTGTGTGTGTGTGTGGGGGTGCTGGGTGTGTGTGTGTGGGTGCTGGGTGTGTGTGTGTGGGGGGGGGTGCTGGGTGTGTGTGTGTGGGGGGGGGTGCTGGGTGTGTGTGTGGGGGGGGTGCTGGGTGTGTGTGTGGGGGGGGGTGCTGGGTGTGTGTGTGGGGGGGGTGCTGGGTGTGTGTGTGTGTGGGGGCGCTGGGTGTGTGTGTGTGTGTTTGGGGGGGCTGGGTGTGTGTGTTTGGGGGGTGCTGGGTGTGTGTGTGGGGGGGTGCTGGGTGTGTGTGTGGGGGGGGTGCTGGGTGTGTGTGTGTGTGGGGGGGTGCTGGGTGTGTGTGTGTGGGGGCGCTGGGTGTGTGTGTGTGTGTGTTTGGGGGGGCTGGGTGTGTGTGTTTGGGGGGTGCTGGGTGTGTGTGTGTGTGGGTGTGCTGGGTGTGTGTGTGTGTGGGTGTGCTGGGTGTGTGTGTGTGTGGGTGTGCTGGGTGTGTGTGTGGGGGGGGGTGCTGGGTGTGTGTGTGGGGGGGGTGCTGGGTGTGTGTGTGGGGGTGCTGGGTGTGTGTGTGTGTGTTTGGGGGGTGCTGGGTGTGTGTGTGTGGGGGCGGGCTGGGTGTGTGTGTGGGGGGGTGCTGGGTGTGTGGGGGGGGGTGCTGGGTGTGTGGGTGGGGGTGCTGGGTGTGTGTGGGGGGGTGCTGGGTGTGTGAGGGGGGGGTGCTGGGTGTGTGGGGGGGGGTGCTGGCTGGGTGTGTGTGTGGGGGGGGGTGCTGGCTGGGTGTGTGTGTGGGGGGGGTGCTGTGTGTGTGTGTGTTTGGGGGGGCTGGGTGTGTGTGTTTGGGGGGTGCTGGGTGTGTGTGTGTGGGGGGGTGCTGGGTGTGTGTGTGTGTGGGGGTGCTGGGTGTGTGTGTGGTGGGGGGTGCTGGGTGTGTGTGTGGTGGGGGGTGCTGGGTGTGTGTGTGGGTGGGGGGTGCTGGGTGTGTGTGTGTGGGGGGGGTGCTGGGTGTGTGTGTGTGTGGGGGGGGTGCTGGGTGTGTGTGTGTGGGGGGAGTGTGGGAGTGTGTGTGTGTGGGGGGGGGTGCTGGGTGTGTGTGTGTGGGGGGGGGTGCTGGGTGTGTGTGTGTGGGGGGGGGTGCTGGGTGTGTGTGTGTGGGGGGGGGTGCTGGGTGTGTGTGTGTGGGGGGGGTGCTGGGTGTGTGTGTGTGGGGGGAGTGTGGGAGTGAGTGTGTGTGGGGGGGGGTGCTGGGTGTGTGTGTGTGGGGGGGGGGTGCTGGGTGTGTGTGTGGGCGGGGGCTGGGTGTGTGTGGGGGCGGGGGCTGGGTGTGTGTGGGGGCGGGGGCTGTGTGTGTGTGTGTGGGGGCTGTGTGTGTGTGTGGGGGGGGTGCTGTGTGTGTGTGTGGGGGGGGTGCTGGGTGTGTGTGTTTGGGGGGGGTGCTGGGTGTGTGTGTGTGTGGGGGCGCTGGGTGTGTGTGTGTGTGTGGGGGCGCTGAGTGTGTGTGTGGGGGCGCTGGGTGTGTGTGTGGGGGCGCTGGGTGTGTGTGTGGGGGCGCTGGGTGTGTGTGTGGGGGCGCTGTGTGTGTGTGTGTGGGGCCGCTGGGTGTGTGTGTGTGTGTGGGCGCTGGGTGTGTGTGTGTGGGGGGGGGTGCTGGGTGTGTGTGTGGGGGGGGTGCTGGGTGTGTGTGTGTGGGGGGGGGTGCTGGGTGTGTGTGTGTGGGGGGGGGGTGCTGGGTGTGTGTGTGTGGGGGGGGTGCTGGGTGTGTGTGTGTGGGGGGAGTGTGGGAGTGTGTGTGTGTGGGGGGGGGTGCTGGGTGTGTGTGTGTGGGGGGGGTGCTGGGTGTGTGTGTGTGGGGGGGGGTGCTGGGTGTGTGTGTGGGCGGGGGCTGGGTGTGTGTGGGGGCGGGGGCTGGGTGTGTGTGGGGGCGGGGGCTGTGTGTGTGTGTGTGTGGGGGCTGTGTGTGTGTGTGGGGGGGGTGCTGTGTGTGTGTGTGGGGGGGGTGCTGGGTGTGTGTGTTTGGGGGGGGCTGGGTGTGTGTGTGTGTGGGGGCGCTGGGTGTGTGTGTGTGTGTGTGTGGGGGCGCTGAGTGTGTGTGTGGGGGCGCTGAGTGTGTGTGTGGGGGCGCTGGGTGTGTGTGTGGGGGCGCTGGGTGTGTGTGTGGGGCCGCTGGGTGTGTGTGTGTGTGGGGCCGCTGGGTGTCTGTGTGTGTGTGGGCGCTGGGTGTGTGTGTGTGGGGGGGGGTGCTGGGTGTGTGTGTTGGGGGGGGTGCTGGGTGTGTGTGTGGGGGGGGGTGCTGGGTGTGTGTGTGGGGGGGGTGCTGGGTGTGTGTGTGGGGGGGTTGCTGGGTGTGTGTGTGGGGGGGGTGCTGGGTGTGTGTGTGTGGGGGCGCTGGGTGTGTGTGTGTGTGTTTGGGGGGGCTGGGTGTGTGTGTGTGGGGGGGTGCTGGGTGTGTGTGTGTGGGGGGGTGCTGGGTGTGTGTGTGGGGGGGTGCTGGGTGTGTGTGTGGGGGGGGTGCTGGGTGTGTGTGTGGGGGGGTTGCTGGGTGTGTGTGTGGGGGGGTTGCTGGGTGTGTGTGTGTGGGGGCGCTGGGTGTGTGTGTGTGTTTGGGGGGGCTGGGTGTGTGTGTGTGGGGGGATGCTGGGTGTGTGTGTGGGGGGGTGCTGGGTGTGTGTGTGGGGGGGGTGCTGGGTGTGTGTGTGGGGGGGGTGCTGGGTGTGTGTGTGGGGGGGGTGCTGGGTGTGTGTGTGGGGGGGGTGCTGTGTGTGTGTGTGGGGGGGGTGCTGTGTGTGTGTGTGGGGGGGGTGCTGTGTGTGTGTGTGGGGGGGGGTGCTGGATGTGTGTGTTTGGGGGGGGCTGGGTGTGTGTGTGTGTGGGGGCGCTGGGTGTGTGTGTGTGTGTGTGTGTGGGGGCGCTGGGTGTGTGTGTGGGGGCGCTGGGTGTGTGTGTGGGGGGGTGCTGGGTGTGTGTGTGGGGGGGGTGCTGGGTGTGTGTGTTTGGGGGGGGCTGGGTGTGTGTGTGTGTGGGGGCGCTGGGTGTGTGTGTGTGTGTGTGTGTGGGGGCGCTGGGTGTGTGTGTGGGGGCGCTGGGTGTGTGTGTGGGGGCGCTGGGTGTGTGTGTGGGGGCGCTGGGTGTGTGTGTGTGGGGGCGCTGGGTGTGTGTGTGGGGGCGCTGGGTGTGTGTGTGGGGCCGCTGGGTGTGTGTGTGTGTGGGGCCGCTGGGTGTGTGTGTGTGTGGGGCCGCTGGGTGTGTGTGTGTGTGGGGGCGCTGGGTGTGTGTGTGGGGGCGCTGGGTGTGTGTGTGTGGGTGCTGGGTGTGTGTGTGTGGGGGGGGGTGCTGGGTGTGTGTGTTGGGGGGGGTGCTGGGTGTGTGTGGGGGGGGCGCTGGGTGTGTGTGTGTGTGTGTGTGTGGGGGCGCTGGGTGTGTGTGTGGGGGCGCTGGGTGTGTGTGTGGGGGCGCTGGGTGTGTGTGTGGGGGCGCTGGGTGTGTGTGTGGGGGCGCTGGGTGTGTGTGTGGGGGCGCTGGGTGTGTGTGTGGGGCCGCTGGGTGTGTGTGTGTGTGGGGCCGCTGGGTGTGTGTGTGTGTGGGGGCACTGGGTGTGTGTGTGGGGCCGCTGGGTGTGTGTGTGTGTGTGGGGGCACTGGGTGTGTGTGTGGGGGCGCTGGGTGTGTGTGTGTGGGTGCTGGGTGTGTGTGTGTGGGGGGGGGTGCTGGGTGTGTGTGTTGGGGGGGGTGCTGGGTGTGTGTGGGGGGGGTGCTGGGTGTGTGTGTGTGTGTTTGGGGGGGCTGGGTGTGTGTGTTTGGGGGGTGCTGGGTGTGTGTGTGTGGGGGGGTGCTGGGTGTGTGTGTGTGTGGGGGTGCTGGGTGTGTGTGTGGTGGGGGGTGCTGGGTGTGTGTGTGGTGGGGGGTGCTGGGTGTGTGTGTGGTGGGGGGTGCTGGGTGTGTGTGTGGTGGGGGGTGCTGGGTGTGTGTGTGGGTGGGGGGTGCTGGGTGTGTGTGTGGGTGGGGGGTGCTGGGTGTGTGTGTGGGTGGGGGGTGCTGGGTGTGTGTGTGGGTGGGGGGTGCTGGGTGTGTGTGGGTGGGGGGTGCTGGGTGTGTGTGGGTGGGGGGTGCTGGGTGTGTGTGTGTGGGGGGGGTGCTGGGTGTGTGTGGGGGGGGTGCTGGGTGTGTGGGTGGGGGTGCTGGGTGTGTGTGGGGGGGGTGCTGGGTGTGTGTGTGTGGGGGGGGTGCTGGGTGTGTGTGTGTGGGGGCTGGGTGTGTGTGGGGGGGTTGCTGGGAGAGTGTGTGTGGGGGGGGGGTGCTGGGTGAGTGTGTGGGGGGGGTGCTGGGTGTGTGGGGGCTGGGTGTGTGTGTGTGTGTGTGTCGGGGGGTTGCTGGGAGTGTGTGTGTGGGGGGGGTGCTGGGTGTGTGTGTGTGTGTGTGTGGGGGTTGCTGGGAGTGTGTGTGTGGGGGGGGTGCTGGGTGTGTGTGTGTGTGTGTGGGGGGGGTGCTGGATGTGTGTGTGTTTGTGGGGGGGGGGTGCTGGGTGTGTGTGGGGGGGGTGCTGGGTGTGTGTGTGTGTGTGGGGGAGGTGCTGGGTGTGTGTCTGTGTGGGGGAGGTGCTGGGTGTGTGTGTGTGTGGGGGGGAGGAGCTGGGTGTGTGTTTGTGGGGGGGGGGTGCTGGGTGTGTGTGTGTGTGGGGGGGGTGCTGGGTGTGTGTGTGTGTGTGGGGGAGGTGCTGGGTGTGTGTCTGTGTGGGGGAGGTGCTGGGTGTGTGTGTGTGTGGGGGGGAGGTGCTGGGTGTGTGTGTGTGGGGGGGAGGTGCTGGGTGTGTGTGTGTGGGGGGGAGGTGCTGGGTGTGTGTGTGTCGGGGGGGGTGCTGGGTGTGTGTGTGCGGGGGGGGTGCTGGGTGTGTGTGTGTGTGTGGGGGGGTGCTGGGTGTGTGTGTGTGTGGGGTGCGGGGTGTGTGTGTGTGGGGTGTGCTGGGTGTGTGTGTGTGGGGTGTGCTGGGTGTGTGTGTGTGGGGTGTGCTGGGTGTGTGTGTGTGTGTGGGGTGTGCTGGGTGTGTGTGTGTTTGTGGGTGTGCTGGGTGTGTGTGTGTGTTTGTGGGGTGTGCTGGGTGTGTGTGTGTGTGTGTTTGTGGGGTGTGCTGGGTGTGTGTGTGTGTGTGTTTGTGGGGTGTGCTGGGTGTGTGTGTGTGTGTGTGTGGGGTGTGCTGGGTGTGTGTGTGTGTGGGGTGTGCTGGGTGTGTGTGTGTGTGTGGGGTGTGCTGGGTGTGTGTGTGTGTGTGGGGTGTGCTGGGTGTGTGTGTGTGTGTGGGGGGGAGCTGGGTGTGTGTGTGGGGGGGTGCTGGGTGTGTGTGTGGGGGGGAGCTGGGTGTGTGTGTGGGGGGGGTGCTGGGTGTGTGTGTGGGGGTGCTGGGGGTGTGTGTGTGGGGGTGCTGGGTGTGTGTGTGTGGGGGGGCTGGATGTGTGTGTGTGTGTGTGTGGGGGGGCTGGATGTGTGTGTGTGGGGGCTGGGGGTGTGTGTGTGTGGGGGGGGTGCTGGGTGTGTGTGTGGGGGTGCTGGGTGTGTGTGTGTGTGGGGGCTGGATGTGTGTGTGTGTGTGTGTGTGTGGGGGCTGGATGTGTGTGTGTGGGGGCTGGATGTGTGTGTGTGGGGGCTGGATGTGTGTGTGTGTGTGTGTGTGGGGGCTGGATGTGTGTGTGTGTGTGTGGGGGGGGGGTGCTGGGTGTGTGTGTGTGGGGGTGCTGGGTGTGTGTGTGTGTGGGGGCTGGATGTGTGTGTGTGTGTGTGTGTGGGGGCTGGATGTGTGTGTGTGTGGGGGCTGGATGTGTGTGTGTGTGGGGGCTGGGTGTGTGTGTGTGGGGGCTGGGTGTGTGTGTGTGGTGGGGGTGCTGGGTGTGTGTGTGGGGGGGGTGCTGGGTGTGTGTGTGGGGGGGGTGCTGGGTGTGTGTGTGGGGGGGGTGCTGGGTGTGTGTGGGGGGGGTGCTGGGTGTGTGTGTGGGGGGGTGCTGGGTGTGTGTGTGGGGGCTGGATGTGTGTGTGTGGGGGCTGGATGTGTGTGGGTGGGGGCTGGGGGTGTGTGTGTGGGTGGGGGCTGGGGGTGTGTGTGTGGGTGGGGGCTGGGGGTGTGTGTGTGGGGGGGTGCTGGGTGTGTGTGTGGGGGTGCTGGGTGTGTGTGTGTGTGTGGGGGCTGGATGTGTGTGTGTGTGTGTGGGGGTGCTGGGTGTGTGTGTGTGTGGGGGCTGGATGTGTGTGTGTGTGGGGGGGGGGGCGCTGGGTGTGTGTGTGTGTGTGGGGGTGCTGGGTGTGTGTGTGTGTGGGGGCTGGATGTATGTGTGTGTGTGTGGGGGTGCTGGGTGTGTGTGTGTGTGGGGGGGCGCTGGATGTGTGTGTGTGTGGGGGGGCGCTGGGTGTGTGTGTGTGGGGGGGCGCTGGGTGTGTGTGTGTGGGGGCGCTGCTGGGTGTGTGTGTGTGTGTGGGGGAGGTGCTGGATGTGTGTGTGTGTGGGGGAGGTGCTGGATGTGTGTGTGTGTGTGGGGGAGGTGCTGGATGTGTGTGTGTTTGTGGGGGAGGTGCTGGGTGTGTGTGTGTGTGTGTGGGGGAGGTGCTGGGTGTGTGTGTGTGTTGGGGGGAGCTGGGTGGGTGTGTGTGTGTGGGGGCTGGGTGTGTGTGTGTGTGTGGGGGCTGGGTGTGTGTGTGTGTGTGGGGGCTGGGTGTGTGTGTGTGTGGGGGCTGGGTGTGTGTGTGTGTTGGGGTGCTGGGTGTGTGTGTGTGGGGGGGGTGCTGGGTGTGTGTGGGGGGGGTGCTGGGTGTGTGTGGGGGGGGTGCTGGGTGTGTGTGGGGGGGGTGCTGGGTGTGTGTGTGGGGGCTGGGTGTGTGTGGGGGGGTTGCTGGGAGAGTGTGTGTGGGGGGGGGGTGCTGGGTGAGTGTGTGGGGGGGGTGCTGGGTGTGTGGGGGCTGGGTGTGTGTGTGTGTGTGTGTGTGTCGGGGGGTTGCTGGGAGTGTGTGTGTCGGGGGGGTGCTGGGTGTGTGTGGGGGGGGTGCTGGGTGTGTGTGGGGGGGGTGCTGGGTGTGTGTGGGGGGGGTGCTGGGTGTGTGTGTGTGGGGGGGGTGCTGGGTGTGTGTGTGTGGGGGCTGGGTGTGTGTGGGGGGGTTGCTGGGAGAGTGTGTGTGGGGGGGTGGTGCTGGGTGAGTGTGTGGGGGGGGTGCTGGGTGTGTGGGGGCTGGGTGTGTGTGTGTGTGTGTGTCGGGGGGTTGCTGGGAGTGTGTGTGGGGGGGGGTGCTGGGTGTGTGTGTGTGTGTTTGGGGGGGCTGGGTGTGTGTGTTTGGGGGGGCTGGGTGTGTGTGTTTGGGGGTTGCTGGGTGTGTGTGTGTGGGGGGGTGCTGGGTGTGTGTGTGTGTGTGGGGGTGCTGGGTGTGTGTGTGTGTGTGGGGGTGCTGGGTGTGTGTGTGGTGGGGGGTGCTGGGTGTGTGTGTGTGGGGGGGGTGCTGGGTGTGTGTGGGGGGGGTGCTGGGTGTGTGTGGGGGGGGTGCTGGGTGTGTGTGGGGGGGGTGCTGGGTGTGTGGGTGGGGGTGCTGGGTGTGTGTGGGGGGGGTGCTGGGTGTGTGTGTGTGGGGGGGTTGCTGGGAGAGTGTGTGTGGGGGGGGGGTGCTGGGTGAGTGTGTGGGGGGGGTGCTGGGTGTGTGGGGGCTGGGTGTGTGTGTGTGTGTGTGTCGGGGGGTTGCTGGGAGTGTGTGTGTGGGGGGGGTGCTGGGTGTGTGTGGGGGGGGGTGCTGGGTGTGTGTGGGGGGGGTGCTGGGTGTGTGGGTGGGGGTGCTGGGTGTGTGTGGGGGGGGTGCTGGGTGTGTGTGTGTGGGGGGGTTGCTGGGAGAGTGTGTGTGGGGGGGGGGTGCTGGGTGAGTGTGTGGGGGGGGTGCTGGGTGTGTGGGGGCTGGGTGTGTGTGTGTGTGTGTGTCGGGGGGTTGCTGGGAGTGTGTGTGTGGGGGGGGTGCTGGGTGTGTGTGTGTGTGTTTGGGGGGTGCTGGGTGTGTGTGTGTGGGGGGGTGCTGGGTGTGTGTGTGTGTGGGGGTGCTGGGTGTGTGTGTGGTGGGGGGTGCTGGGTGTGTGTGTGGTGGGGGGTGCTGGGTGTGTGTGTGGTGGGGGGTGCTGGGTGTGTGTGTGGGTGGGGGGTGCTGGGTGTGTGTGTGTGGGGGGGGTGCTGGGTGTGTGTGGGGGGGGTGCTGGGTGTGTGTGGGGGGGGTGCTGGGTGTGTGTGGGGGGGGTGCTGGGTGTGTGGGTGGGGGTGCTGGGTGTGTGTGGGGGGGGTGCTGGGTGTGTGTGTGTGGGGGGGGTGCTGGGTGTGTGTGTGTGGGGGCTGGGTGTGTGTGGGGGGGTTGCTGGGAGAGTGTGTGTGGGGGGGGGTGCTGGGTGAGTGTGTGGGGGGGGTGCTGGGTGTGTGGGGGCTGGGTGTGTGTGTGTCGGGGGGTTGCTGGGAGTGTGTGTGTGGGGGGGGTGCTGGGTGTGTGTGGGGGGGGTGCTGGGTGTGTGTGGGGGGGGTGCTGGGTGTGTGGGTGGGGGTGCTGGGTGTGTCTGGGGGGGGTGCTGGGTGTGTGTGTGTGGGGGGGTTGCTGGGAGAGTGTGTGTGGGGGGGGGGTGCTGGGTGAGTGTGTGGGGGGGGTGCTGGGTGTGTGGGGGCTGGGTGTGTGTGTGTGTGTGTGTCGGGGGGTTGCTGGGAGTGTGTGTGTGGGGGGGGTGCTGGGTGTGTGTGTGTGTGTTTGGGGGGTGCTGGGTGTGTGTGTGTGGGGGGGTGCTGGGTGTGTGTGTGTGGGGGGGTGCTGGGTGTGTGTGTGTGTGGGGGTGCTGGGTGTGTGTGTGGTGGGGGGTGCTGGGTGTGTGTGTGGTGGGGGGTGCTGGGTGTGTGTGTGGTGGGGGGTGCTGGGTGTGTGTGTGGGTGGGGGGTGCTGGGTGTGTGTGTGTGGGTGGGGGGTGCTGGGTGTGTGTGGGTGGGGGGTGCTGGGTGTGTGTGTGTGGGGGGGGTGCTGGGTGTGTGTGGGGGGGGTGCTGGGTGTGTGTGGGGGGGGTGCTGGGTGTGTGGGTGGGGGTGCTGGGTGTGTGTGGGGGGGGGTGCTGGGTGTGTGTGTGTGGGGGGGGTGCTGGGTGTGTGTGTGTGGGGGCTGGGTGTGTGTGGGGGGGTTGCTGGGAGAGTGTGTGTGGGGGGGGGGTGCTGGGTGAGTGTGTGGGGGGGGTGCTGGGTGTGTGGGGGCTGGGTGTGTGTGTGTGTGTGTGTCGGGGGGTTGCTGGGAGTGTGTGTGTGGGGGGGGTGCTGGGTGTGTGTGTGTGTGTGTGTGTGGGGGGGTTGCTGGGAGTGTGTGTGTGGGGGGGGTGCTGGGTGTGTGTGTGTGTGTGGGGGGGGTGCTGGATGTGTGTGTGTTTGTGGGGGGGGGGTGCTGGGTGTGTGTGTGTGTGGGGGGGGTGCTGGGTGTGTGTGTGTGTGTGGGGGAGGTGCTGGGTGTGTGTCTGTGTGGGGGAGGTGCTGGGTGTGTGTGTGTGGGGGGGGGAGGTGCTGGGTGTGTGTGTGTGGGGGGGGGGGTGCTGGGTGTGTGTGTGTGTGGGGGGGGTGCTGGGTGTGTGTGTGTGTGGGGGGGGGGTGCTGGGTGTGTGTCTGTGTGGGGGAGGTGCTGGGTGTGTGTGTGTGTGGGGGGGAGGTGCTGGGTGTGTGTGTGTGGGGGGGAGGTGCTGGGTGTGTGTGTGTGGGGGGAGGTGCTGGGTGTGTGTGTGTCGGGGGGGGTGCTGGGTGTGTGTGTGCGGGGGGGGTGCTGGGTGTGTGTGTGGGGTGTGCTGGGTGTGTGTGTGTGGGGTGTGCTGGGTGTGTGTGTGTGTGTGGGGTGTGCTGGGTGTGTGTGTGTGTGTGTGTGGGGTGTGCTGGGTGTGTGTGTGTTTGTGGGGTGTGCTGGGTGTGTGTGTGTTTGTGGGGTGTGCTGGGTGTGTGTGTGTGTTTGTGGGGTGTGCTGGGTGTGTGTGTGTGTGTGTGTGGGGTGTGCTGGGTGTGTGTGTGTGTGTGGGGTGTGCTGGGTGTGTGTGTGTGTGTGGGGTGTGCTGGGTGTGTGTGTGTGTGTGGGGGGGAGCTGGGTGGGTGTGTGTGTGTGGGGGCTGGGTGTGTGTGTGGTGGGGGGGCTGGGTGTGTGTGTGGTGGGGGTGCTGGGTGTGTGTGTGGGGGGGTGCTGGGTGTGTGTGTGGGGGGGTGCTGGGTGTGTGTGTGGGGGGGGGTGCTGGGTGTGTGTGTGTGTGGGGGCTGGATGTGTGTGTGTGTGTGTGTGGGGGCTGGATGTGTGTGTGTGTGTGTGTGTGTGTGGGGGGGCTGGATGTGTGTGTGTGGGGGCTGGGGGTGTGTGTGTGGGGGGGGTGCTGGGTGTGTGTGTGGGGGTGCTGGGTGTGTGTGTGTGTGGGGGCTGGATGTGTGTGTGTGGGCGCTGGATGTGTGTGTGTGGGGGCTGGGTGTGTGTGTGTGGGGGGGGGTGCTGGGTGTGTGTGTGGGGGTGCTGGGTGTGTGTGTGTGTGGGGGCTGGATGTGTGTGTGTGTGTGTGTGTGTGGGGGGGCTGGATGTGTGTGTGTGTGTGTGGGGGCTGGGTGTGTGTGTGTGGGGGCTGGGTGTGTGTGTGTGGTGGGGGTGCTGGGTGTGTGTGTGGTGGGGGTGCTGGGTGTGTGTGTGGGGGGGGTGCTGGGTGTGTGTGTGGGGGGGGTGCTGGGTGTGTGTGTGTGTGTGGGGGCTGGATGTGTGTGTGTGTGTGGGGGGGCTGGATGTGTGTGTGGGGGGGCTGGATGTGTGTGTGTGGGGGCTGGGGGTGTGTGTGTGGGTGGGGGCTGGGGGTGTGTGTGTGGGTGGGGGCTGGGGGTGTGTGTGTGGGGGGGTGCTGGGTGTGTGTGTGGGGGTGCTGGGTGTGTGTGTGTGTGTGGGGGCTGGATGTGTGTGTGTGTGTGTGTGTGGGGGCTGGATGTGTGTGTGTGTGTGTGTGTGGGGGGGCTGGATGTGTGTGTGTGGGGGGGTGCTGGGTGTGTGTGTGGGGGGGGTGCTGGGTGTGTGTGTGGGGGTGCTGGGTGTGTGTGTGTGTGGGGGCTGGATGTGTGTGTGTGTGGGGGGGGGGCGCTGGGTGTGTGTGTGTGTGTGGGGGTGCTGGGTGTGTGTGTGTGTGGGGGCTGGATGTATGTGTGTGTGTGTGGGGGGGCTGGATGTGTGTGTGTGTGGGGGGGCGCTGGATGTGTGTGTGTGTGGGGGGGCGCTGGGTGTGTGTGTGTGGGGGGGCGCTGGGTGTGTGTGTGTGGGGGGGCTGCTGGGTGTGTGTGTGTGTGTGGGGGAGGTGCTGGATGTGTGTGTGTGTGGGGGAGGTGCTGGATGTGTGTGTGTTTGTGGGGGAGGTGCTGGGTGTGTGTGTGTGTGTGTGGGGGAGGTGCTGGGTGTGTGTGTGTGGGGGGGGGTGCTGGTTGTGTGTGTGTGTTGGGGGGAGCTGGGTGGGTGTGTGTGTGTGGGAGCTGGGTGGGTGTGTGTGTGTGGGGGCTGGGTGTGTGTGTGTGTGTGGGGGCTGGGTGTGTGTGTGTGTGTGTGGGGGAGGTGCTGGGTGTGTGTGTGTGTGTGGGGGCTGGGTGTGTGTGTGTTGGGGTGCTGGGTGTGTGTGTGTGGGGGGGGTGCTGGGTGTGTGTGTGTGGGGGGGGTGCTGGGTGTGTGTGTGTGGGGGGGGGTGCTGGGTGTGTGTGTGTGGGGGGGGGTGCTGGGTGTGTGTGTGTGGGTGGGGTGCTGGGTGTGTGTGTGTGGGTGGGGTGCTGGGTGTGTGTGTGTGGGGGGGGGTGCTGGGTGTGTGTGGGGGCTGGGTGTGTGTGTGTGTGTGGGGGCTGGGTGTGTGTGTGTGTGTGGGGGCTGTGTGTGTGTGTGTGTGGGGGCTGGGTGTGTGTGTGTGTGGGGGCTGGGTGTGTGTGGGGGGGGTGCTGGGTGTGTGTGTGGGGGCTGGGTGTGTGGGTGTGTGTGTGGGGGCTGGGTGTGTGTGTGTGTATGTGGGGGCTGGGTGTGTGTGTGTGGGGGGGGTGCTGGGTGTGTGTGTGTGTGTGGGGGGGGGTGCTGTGTGTGTGTGTGGGGGCTGGGTGTGTGTGTGTGTGTGGGGGCTGGGTGTGTGTGTGTGGGGGCGGTGCTGGGTGTGTGTGTGTGTGTGTGGGGGTGCTGTGTGTGTGTGTGTGGGGGTGCTGTGTGTGTGTGTGTGTGTGTGTGTGTGTGGGGGCTGGATGTGTGTGTGTGTGTGTGTGTGGGGGGGCTGGATGTGTGTGTGTGGGGGGGTGCTGGGTGTGTGTGTGGGGGGGGTGCTGGGTGTGTGTGTGGGGGGTGCTGGGTGTGTGTGTGTGTGGGGGCTGGATGTGTGTGTGTGTGGGGGGGGGGCGCTGGGTGTGTGTGGGGGTGCTGGGTGTGTGTGTGTGTGGGGGCTGGATGTATGTGTGTGTGTGTGGGGGGGCTGGATGTGTGTGTGTGTGGGGGGGCGCTGGATGTGTGTGTGTGTGGGGGGGCGCTGGGTGTGTGTGTGTGGGGGGGCTGCTGGGTGTGTGTGTGTGTGTGGGGGAGGTGCTGGATGTGTGTGTGTGTGGGGGAGGTGCTGGATGTGTGTGTGTTTGTGGGGGAGGTGCTGGGTGTGTGTGTGTGTGTGTGGGGGAGGTGCTGGGTGTGTGTGTGTGGGGGGGGGTGCTGGGTGTGTGTGTGTGTTGGGGGGAGCTGGGTGGGTGTGTGTGTGTGGGAGCTGGGTGGGTGTGTGTGTGTGGGGGCTGGGTGTGTGTGTGTGTGTGGGGGCTGGGTGTGTGTGTGTGTGTGTGGGGGCTGGGTGTGTGTGTGTGTTGGGGTGCTGGGTGTGTGTGTGTGGGGGGGGTGCTGGGTGTGTGTGTGTGGGGGGGGTGCTGGGTGTGTGTGTGTGGGGGGGGTGCTGGGTGTGTGTGTGGGGGGGGGGTGCTGGGTGTGTGTGGGTGGGGTGCTGGGTGTGTGTGTGTGGGTGGGGTGCTGGGTGTGTGTGTGTGGGTGGGGTGCTGGGTGTGTGTGTGTGGGTGGGGTGCTGGGTGTGTGTGTGTGGGGGGGGTGCTGGGTGTGTGTGGGGGCTGGGTGTGTGTGTGTGTGTGGGGGCTGGGTGTGTGTGTGTGTGTGGGGGCTGGGTGTGTGTGGGGGGGGTGCTGGGTGTGTGTGTGGGGGCTGGGTGTGTGTGTGTGTATGTGGGGGCTGGGTGTGTGTGTGTGGGGGGGGTGCTGGGTGTGTGTGTGTGTGTGTGGGGGGGGGTGCTGTGTGTGTGTGTGGGGGCTGGGTGTGTGTGTGTGTGTGTGGGGGCTGGGTGTGTGTGTGTGGGGGCGGTGCTGGGTGTGTGTGTGTGTGTGTGGGGGTGCTGTGTGTGTGTGTGTGGGGGTGCTGTGTGTGTGTGTGTGTGTGTGGGGGCTGGATGTATGTGTGTATGTGGGGGGGGGGGGCGCTGGGTGCTGGGTGTGTGTGTGGGGGTGCTGGGTGTGTGTGTGGGGGTGCTGGGTGTGTGTGTGTGTGTGGGGGCTGGATGTATGTGTGTGTGTGGGGGGGGGGCGCTGGGTGTGTGTGTGTGTGTGGGGGTGCTGGGTGTGTGTGTGTGTGGGGGCTGGATGTATGTGTATGTGGGGGGGGGCGCTGGGTGTGTGTGTGTGGGTGGGGCACTGGGTGTGTGTGTGTGTGGGGGCTGGGTGTGTGTGTGGGGGGGGGGTGCTGGGTGTGTGTGTGTGTGTGGGGGGGGGTGCTGTGTGTGTGTGTGGGGGCTGGGTGTGTGTGTGTGTGTGGGGGCTGGGTGTGTGTGTGTGTGTGGGCGGTGCTGGGTGTGTGTGTGTGTGTGTGTGGGGGTGCTGTGTGTGTGTGTGGGGGTGCTGTGTGTGTGTGTGTGTGTGGGGGCTGGATGTATGTGTGTATGTGGGGGGGGGGCGCTGGGTGTGTGTGTGTGTGTGGGCCTGGATGTATGTGTGTGTGTGGGGGGGGGCGCTGGGTGTGTGTGTGTGTGTGTGGGGGTGCTGGGTGTGTGTGTGTGTGGGGGCTGGATGTATGTGTATGTTGGGGGGGGGCGCTGGGTGTGTCTGTGTGTGGGGGGGCGCTGGGTGTGTGTGTCTGTGTGTGGGGGGGCGCTGGGTGGGTGTGTGTGTGTGGGGGCTGGGTGGGTGTGTGTGTGTGGGGGCTGGGTGGGTGTGTGTGTGGGGGGGCTGGGTGTGTGTGTGTGTGGGGGGGCTGGGTGTGTGTGTGTGGGGGGGGGTGCTGGGTGTGTGTGTGGGGGGGGGGTGCTGGGTGTGTGTGTGGGGGGGGGTGCTGGGTGTGTGTGTGGGGGGGGGGTGCTGGGTGTGTGTGTGGGGGGGGGGTGCTGGGTGTGTGTGTGTGGGGGGGGTGCTGGGTGTGTGTGTGTGTGTGGGGGCTGGGTGTGTGTGGGGGGGGGTGCTGGGTGTGTGTGTGTGGGGGGGGTGCTGGGTGTGTGTGTGTGGGGGGGGGTGCTGGGTGTGTGGGGGGGGTGCTGGGTGTGTGTGTGTGTGTGGGGGCTGGGTGTGTGTGGGGGGGGTGCTGGGTGTGTGTGTGTGTGTGGGGGGGGGTGCTGGGTGTGTGGGGGGGGTGCTGGGTGTGTGTGTGGGTGGTGCTGGGTGGGTGTGTGTGTGTGGGGGCTGGGTGTGTGTGTGTGTGTGTGGGGGGGCTGGGTGTGTGTGTGTGGGGGGGGTGCTGGGTGTGTGTGTGTGTGTGGGGGTGCTGTGTGTGTGTGTGGGTGCTGTGTGTGTGTGTGGGGGTGCTGTGTGTGTGTGTGTGTGGGGGCTGGATGTATGTGTGTATGTGGGGGGGGGCGCTGGGTGTGTGTGTGGGGGTGCTGGGTGTGTGTGTGTGTGGGGGCTGGATGTATGTGTGTATGTGGGGGGGGGGGCGCTGGGTGTGTGTGTGTGTGTGTGGGGGTGCTGGGTGTGTGTGTGGGGGTGCTGGGTGTGTGTGTGTGTGGGGCTGGATGTATGTGTATGTGGGGGGGGGCGCTGGGTGTGTGTGTGTGGGGGGGGGGGCGCTGGGTGTGTGTGTGTGGGGGGGGTGCAGGGGGTGTGTGTGTGTGTGTGGGGGGGGCGCTGGGTGTGTGTGTGTATGTTTGGGGGGGCGCTGGGTGTGTGTGTGTGTGTGTGGGGGGGCGCTGGGTGTGTGTGTGTGTGTGGGGGGGCGCTGGGTGTGTGTGTGTGTGTGTGTGTGGGGGGGCGCTGGGTGTGTGTGTGTGTGTGGGGGGGCGCTGGGTGTGTGTGTGTGTGTGTGGGGGTGCTGGGTGTGTGTGTGTGTGTGGGGGCTGGATGTGTGTGTGTGTGGGGGGGGGCGCTGGGTGTGTGTGTGTGTGGGGGGGGGCGCTGGGGTGTGTGTGTGTGGGGGGGGGTGCAGGGGGTGTGTGTGTGTGTGGGGGGGGGCGCTGGGTGTGTGTGTGTGTGTTTGGGGGGGCGCTGGGTGTGTGTGTGTGTGTGTGGGGGGGCGCTGGGTGTGTGTGTGGGGGGGCGCTGGGTGTGTGTGTGTGTGTGTGGGGGGGCGCTGGGTGTGTGTGTGTGTGTGGGGGGGCGCTGGGTGTGTGTGTGTGTGGGGGGGCGCTGGGTGTGTGTGTGTGGGCGCTGGGTGTGTGTGTGTGTGTGGGGCGCTGGGTGTGTGTGTGTGTGGGGGCTGGGTGTGTGTGTGTGTGGGGGCTGGGTGTGTGTGTGTGTGGGGGGGGCTGGGTGTGTGTGGGGGGGGGCTGGGTGTGTGTGTGTGTGTGGGGGGGCCTGGGTGTGTGTGTGGGGGGGTCTGGGTGTGTGTGTGGGGGGGTCTGGGTGTGTGTGTGTGTGTGGGGGCTGTGTGTGTGTGTGTGGGGGCTGGGTGTGTGTGTGTGTGTGGGGGCTGGGTGTGTGTGGGGGGGGTGCTGGGTGTGTGTGTGGGGGCTGGGTGTGTGGGTGTGTGTGTGGGGGCTGGGTGTGTGTGTGTGTATGTGGGGGCTGGGTGTGTGTGTGTGGGGGGGGTGCTGGGTGTGTGTGTGTGTGTGGGGGGGGGTGCTGTGTGTGTGTGTGGGGGCTGGGTGTGTGTGTGTGTGTGGGGGCTGGGTGTGTGTGTGTGGGGGCGGTGCTGGGTGTGTGTGTGTGTGTGTGGGGGTGCTGTGTGTGTGTGTGTGGGGGTGCTGTGTGTGTGTGTGTGTGTGTGTGTGGGGGCTGGATGTGTGTGTGTGTGTGTGTGTGGGGGGGCTGGATGTGTGTGTGTGGGGGGGTGCTGGGTGTGTGTGTGGGGGGGGTGCTGGGTGTGTGTGTGGGGGTGCTGGGTGTGTGTGTGTGTGGGGGCTGGATGTGTGTGTGTGTGGGGGGGGGGCGCTGGGTGTGTGTGGGGGTGCTGGGTGTGTGTGTGTGTGTGGGGGCTGGATGTATGTGTGTGTGTGTGGGGGGGGCTGGATGTGTGTGTGTGTGGGGGGGCGCTGGATGTGTGTGTGTGTGGGGGGGCGCTGGGTGTGTGTGTGTGGGGGGGCTGCTGGGTGTGTGTGTGTGTGTGGGGGAGGTGCTGGATGTGTGTGTGTGTGGGGGAGGTGCTGGATGTGTGTGTGTTTGTGGGGGAGGTGCTGGGTGTGTGTGTGTGTGTGTGGGGGGAGGTGCTGGGTGTGTGTGTGTGGGGGGGGGTGCTGGGTGTGTGTGTGTGTTGGGGGGAGCTGGGTGGGTGTGTGTGTGTGGGAGCTGGGTGGGTGTGTGTGTGTGGGGGGCTGGGTGTGTGTGTGTGTGTGGGGGCTGGGTGTGTGTGTGTGTGTGTGGGGGCTGGGTGTGTGTGTGTGTTGGGGTGCTGGGTGTGTGTGTGTGGGGGGGGTGCTGGGTGTGTGTGTGTGGGGGGGGTGCTGGGTGTGTGTGTGTGGGGGGGGTGCTGGGTGTGTGTGTGTGGGGGGGGTGCTGGGTGTGTGTGTGTGGGGGGGGTGCTGGGTGTGTGTGTGGGGGGGGGGTGCTGGGTGTGTGTGGGGGGGGTGCTGGGTGTGTGTGTGTGGGTGGGGTGCTGGGTGTGTGTGTGTGGGTGGGGTGCTGGGTGTGTGTGTGTGGGTGGGGTGCTGGGTGTGTGTGTGTGGGGGGGGTGCTGGGTGTGTGTGGGGGCTGGGTGTGTGTGTGTGTGTGGGGGCTGGGTGTGTGTGTGTGTGTGGGGGCTGGGTGTGTGTGTGTGTGTGGGGGCTGGGTGTGTGTGGGGGGGGTGCTGGGTGTGTGTGTGGGGGCTGGGTGTGTGTGTGTGTATGTGGGGGCTGGGTGTGTGTGTGTGGGGGGGGTGCTGGGTGTGTGTGTGTGTGTGTGGGGGGGGTGCTGTGTGTGTGTGTGGGGGCTGGGTGTGTGTGTGTGTGTGTGGGGGCTGGGTGTGTGTGTGTGGGGGCGGTGCTGGGTGTGTGTGTGTGTGTGTGGGGGTGCTGTGTGTGTGTGTGTGGGGGTGCTGTGTGTGTGTGTGTGTGTGTGTGGGGGCTGGATGTATGTGTGTATGTGGGGGGGGGGGCGCTGGGTGCTGGGTGTGTGTGTGGGGGTGCTGGGTGTGTGTGTGGGGGTGCTGGGTGTGTGTGTGTGTGTGGGGGCTGGATGTATGTGTGTGTGTGGGGGGGGGCGCTGGGTGTGTGTGTGTGTGTGGGGGTGCTGGGTGTGTGTGTGTGTGGGGGCTGGATGTATGTGTATGTGGGGGGGGGCGCTGGGTGTGTGTGTGTGGGTGGGGCACTGGGTGTGTGTGTGTGTGGGGGCTGGGTGTGTGTGTGGGGGGGGGGTGCTGGGTGTGTGTGTGTGTGTGGGGGGGGGTGCTGTGTGTGTGTGTGGGGGCTGGGTGTGTGTGTGTGTGTGGGGGCTGGGTGTGTGTGTGTGTGTGGGGGCTGGGTGTGTGTGTGTGGGGGCGGTGCTGGGTGTGTGTGTGTGTGTGTGTGGGGGTGCTGTGTGTGTGTGTGGGGGTGCTGTGTGTGTGTGTGTGTGTGGGGGCTGGATGTATGTGTGTATGTGGGGGGGGGCGCTGGGTGTGTGTGTGTGTGTGGGGGTGCTGGGTGTGTGTGTGTGTGTGGGCCTGGATGTATGTGTGTGTGTGGGGGGGGGCGCTGGGTGTGTGTGTGTGTGTGTGGGGGTGCTGGGTGTGTGTGTGTGTGGGGGCTGGATGTATGTGTATGTTGGGGGGGGCGCTGGGTGTGTCTGTGTGTGGGGGGGCGCTGGGTGTGTGTGTCTGTGTGTGGGGGGGCGCTGGGTGGGTGTGTGTGTGTGGGGGCTGGGTGGGTGTGTGTGTGTGGGGGCTGGGTGGGTGTGTGTGTGGGGGGGCTGGGTGTGTGTGTGTGTGGGGGGGCTGGGTGTGTGTGTGTGGGGGGGGTGCTGGGTGTGTGTGTGTGGGGGGGGGTGCTGGGTGTGTGTGTGTGGGGGGGGGTGCTGGGTGTGTGTGTGGGGGGGGGTGCTGGGTGTGTGTGTGGGGGGGGGTGCTGGGTGTGTGTGTGGGGGGGGGTGCTGGGTGTGTGTGTGGGGGGGGGGTGCTGGGTGTGTGTGTGGGGGGGGGGTGCTGGGTGTGTGTGTGGGGGGGGGTGCTGGGTGTGTGTGTGTGTGTGGGGGCTGGGTGTGTGTGGGGGGGGTGCTGGGTGTGTGTGTGTGGGGGGGGGTGCTGGGTGTGTGGGGGGGGTGCTGGGTGTGTGTGTGTGTGTGGGGCTGGGTGTGTGTGGGGGGGGTGCTGGGTGTGTGTGTGTGGGGGGGGGTGCTGGGTGTGTGGGGGGGGTGCTGGGTGTGTGTGTGGGTGGTGCTGGGTGGGTGTGTGTGTGTGGGGGCTGGGTGTGTGTGTGTGTGTGTGGGGGGGCTGGGTGTGTGTGTGTGGGGGGGGTGCTGGGTGTGTGTGTGTGTGTGTGGGGGTGCTGTGTGTGTGTGTGGGGGTGCTGTGTGTGTGTGTGGGGGTGCTGTGTGTGTGTGGGGGCTGGATGTATGTGTGTATGTGGGGGGGGGCGCTGGGTGTGTGTGTGGGGGTGCTGGGTGTGTGTGTGTGTGGGGGCTGGATGTATGTGTGTATGTGGGGGGGGGGCGCTGGTGTGTGTGTGTGT
>NW_026728536.1:5000-12500 GCF_030684315.1 Stegostoma tigrinum | reverse complement strand
TGTGGGGGGGTGTGTGTGTGGGGGTGTGTGTGTGTGTGGGGGTGTGTGTGTGTGTGGGGGTGTGTGTGTGTGTGGGGGGGGTGTGTGTGGGGGGGGGGTGTGTGTGGGGGGGGGGTGTGTGTGGGGGGGCTGGGTGTGTGTGTTTGTGTGGGGGCTGGGTGTGTGTGTGTGTGGGGGCTGGGTGTGTGTGTGTGTGTGGGCTGGGGGTGTGTGTGTGTGTGTTGGGGGGGGTGCTGGGTGTGTGTGTTGGGGGGGTGCTGGGTGTGTGTGTGGTGGGGGGGTGCTGGGTGTGTGTGTGGGGGGGTGCTGGGTCTGTGTGGGGGGGTGCTGGGTGTGTGTGGGGGGGTGCTGGGGGTGTGTGTGGGGGCTGGGGGTGTGTGTGGGGGCTGGGGGTGTGTGTGTGTGTGGGGGCTGGGTGGGTGTGTGTGTGTGTGGGGGCTGGGTGGGTGTGTGTGTGTGTGGGGGCTGGGTGGGTGTGTGTGTGTGTGGGGGCTGGGTGGGTGTGTGTGTGTGTGGGGGCTGGGTGTGTGTGTGTGTGTGTGGGCTGGGTGTGTGTGTGTGTGGGGGCTGGGTGTGTGTGTTTGTGTGGGGGCTGGGTGTGTGTGTGTGTGTGGGGGCTGGGTGTGTGTGTGTGTGTGTGTGTGTGGGGGCTGGGTGTGTGTGTGTGTGTGTGGGGGCTGGGTGGGTGTGTGTGTTGGGGGTGTGCTGGGTGTGTGTGTTTGTGTGGGGGCTGGGTGTGTGTGTGTGTGTGGGGGCTGGGTGTGTGTGTGTGTGTGTGTGTGTGTGTGGGGGCTGGGTGTGTGTGTGTGTGTGTGGGGGCTGGGTGGGTGTGTGTGTTGGGGTGTGCTGGGTGTGTGTGTGTGTGTGGGGGGGGGTGCTGTGTTTGTGTGGGGGGGTGCTGGGTGTGTGTGGGGGGGTGCTGGGTGTGTGTGGGGGGGTGCTGGGTGTGTGTGGGGGGGTGCTGGGTGTGTGTGTGGGGGGTGCTGGGTGTGTGTGTGTGGGGGCTGGGTGTGTGTGTGTGTGGGGGCTGGGTGTGTGTGTGTGTGTGGGGGCTGGGTGTGTGTGTGTGTGGGGGGGCTGGGTGTGTGTGTGTGGGGGGGCTGGGTGTGTGTGTGTGGGGGGGCTGGGGGTGTGTGTGTGTGGGGGGGCTGGGTGTGTGTGTGTGTGGGGGGGCTGGGTGTGTGTGTGTGTGGGGGGGCTGGGTGTGTGTGTGTGTGGGGGGGCTGGGTGTGTGTGTGTGTGTGTGGGGGGGGGGCTGGGTGTGTGTGTGTGTGTGTGGGGGCTGGGTGTGTGTGGGGGCTGGGTGTGTGTGTGTGTGGGGGGGGGTGCTGGGTGTGTGTGGGGGGTGCTGGGTGTGTGTGTGGGGGGTGCTGGGTGTGTGTGGGGGGTGCTGGGTGTGTGTGTGGGGGGTGCTGGGTGTGTGTGTGTGGGGGCTGGGTGTGTGTGTGTGTGGGGGCTGGGTGTGTGTGTGTGTGGGGGGGCTGGGTGTGTGTGTGTGTGGGGGGGCTCGGTGTGTGTGTGTGTGGGGGGGCTGGGTGTGTGTGTGTGGGGGGGCTGGGTGTGTGTGTGTGGGGGGGCTGGGTGTGTGTGTGTGTGGGGGGGCTGGGTGTGTGTGTGTGTGGGGGGGCTGGGTGTGTGTGTGTGTGGGGGGGCTGGGTGTGTGTGTGGGGGGGCTGGGTGGGTGTGTGTGTGGGGGGGCTGGGTGTGTGTGTGTGGGGGTGTCTGGGTGTGTGTGTGTGTGGGGGTGTCTGGGTGTGTGTGTGTGTGGGGGGGGGCTGGGTGTGTGTGTGTGTGGGGGGGGGCTGGGTGTGTGTGTGTGGGGGCTGGGTGTGTGTGTGTGTGTGGGGGTGTCTGGGTGTGTGTGTGTGTGGGGGTGTCTGGGTGTGTGTGTGTGTGGGGGGGGGCTGGGTGTGTGTGTGTGTGTGGGGGGGCTGGGTGTGTGTGTGTGTGGGGGGGCTGGGTGTGTGTGTGTGTGGGGGCTGGGTGTGTGTGTGTGTGTGTGGGGGCTGGGTGTGTGTGTGTGTGTGGGGGCTGGGTGTGTGTGTGTGGGCTGGGTGTGTGTGTGTGTGGGGGGGGCTGGGTGTGTGTGTGTGGGGGCTGGGTGTGTGTGTGTGTGTGGGGGTGTCTGGGTGTGTGTGTGTGTGGGGGGGGGCTGGGTGTGTGTGTGTGGGGGGGCTGGGTGTGTGTGTGTGTGGGGGCTGGGTGTGTGTGTGTGTGTGGGGGCTGGGTGTGTGTGTGTGGGGGCTGGGTGTGTGTGTGTGGGCTGGGTGTGAGTGTGTGTGGGGGGGGGCTGGGTGTGTGTGTGTGGGGGCTGGGTGTGTGTGTGTGTGTGGGGGTGTCTGGGTGTGTGTGTGTGTGGGGGGGGGCTGGGTGTGTGTGTGGGGGGGGGCTGGGTGTGTGTGTGTGGGGGGGCTGGGTGTGTGTGTGTGTGGGGGCTGGGTGTGTGTGTGTGTGGGGGCTGGGTGTGTGTGTGTGTGTGGGGGCTGGGTGTGTGTGTGTGGGGGCTGGGTGTGTGTGTGTGGGCTGGGTGTGTGTGTGTGTGTGGGGGGGCTGGGTGTGTGTGTGTGTGGGGGCTGGGTGTGTGTGTGTGTGGGGGGGCTGGGTGTGTGTGTGTGTGGGGGGGCTGGGTGTGTGTGTGTGTGGGGGGGCTGGGTGTGTGTGTGTGTGGGGGGGGGGCTGGGTGTGTGTGTGTGTGTGTGGGGGCTGGGTGTGTGTGGGGGCTGGGTGTGTGTGGGGGCTGGGTGTGTGTGTGTGTGTGGGGGGGGGTGCTGGGTTTGTGTGGGGGGGTGCTGGGTGTGTGTGGGGGGGTGCTGGGTGTGTGTGTGGGGGGTGCTGGGTGTGTGTGGGGGGTGCTGGGTGTGTGTGTGGGGGGTGCTGGGTGTGTGTGTGTGGGGGCTGGGTGTGTGTGTGTGTGGGGGCTGGGTGTGTGTGTGTGTGGGGGGGCTGGGTGTGTGTGTGTGTGGGGGGGCTCGGTGTGTGTGTGTGTGGGGGGGCTGGGTGTGTGTGTGTGGGGGGGCTGGGTGTGTGTGTGTGTGGGGGGGCTGGGTGTGTGTGTGTGTGGGGGGGCTGGGTGTGTGTGTGTGTGGGGGGGCTGGGTGTGTGTGTGGGGGGGCTGGGTGGGTGTGTGTGTGGGGGGGCTGGGTGTGTGTGTGTGGGGGTGTCTGGGTGTGTGTGTGTGTGGGGGGGGGCTGGGTGTGTGTGTGTGTGGGGGGGGGCTGGGTGTGTGTGTGTGGGGGCTGGGTGTGTGTGTGTGGGGGCTGGGTGTGTGTGTGTGTGTGGGGGTGTCTGGGTGTGTGTGTGTGTGGGGGGGGGGCTGGGTGTGTGTGTGTGTGTGGGGGGGCTGGGTGTGTGTGTGTGTGGGGGCTGGGTGTGTGTGTGTGTGTGTGGGGGCTGGGTGTGTGTGTGTGTGTGGGGGCTGGGTGTGTGTGTGTGGGCTGGGTGTGTGTGTGTGTGGGGGGGGGCTGGGTGTGTGTGTGTGGGGGCTGGGTGTGTGTGTGTGTGTGGGGGTGTCTGGGTGTGTGTGTGTGTGGGGGGGGGCTGGGTGTGTGTGTGTGTGTGGGGGGGCTGGGTGTGTGTGTGTGTGGGGGCTGGGTGTGTGTGTGTGTGTGGGGGCTGGGTGTGTGTGTGTGTGTGGGGGCTGGGTGTGTGTGTGTGGGCTGGGTGTGTGTGTGTGTGGGGGGGTGCTGGGTGTGTGTGGGGGGGTGCTGGGTGTGTGTGGGGGGGTGCTGGGTGTGTGTGGGGGGTGCTGGGTGTGTGTGTGGGGGCTGGGTGTGTGTGTGGGGGCTGGGGGTGTGTGTGGGGGCTGGGTGTGTGTGTTTTTGTGGGGGCTGGGTGTGTGTGTGTGTGTGGGGGCTGGGTGTGTGTGTGTGTGTGGTTGGGCTGGGTGTGTGTGTGTGTGTGGAGGGCTGGGTGTGTGTGTGTGTGTGGAGGGCTGGGTGTGTGTGTGTGGGGGGGCTGGGTGTGTGTGGGGGGTGCTGGGTGTGTGTGTGGGGGGTGCTGGGTGTGTGTGTGGGGGGTGCTGGGTGTGTGTGTGGGGGGTGCTGGGTGTGTGTGTGGGGGGTGCTGGGTGTGTGTGTGTGGGGGCTGGGTGTGTGTGTGTGTGGGGGCTGGGTGTGTGTGTGTGTGGGGGGGCTGGGTGTGTGTGTGTGTGGGGGGGCTGGGTGTGTGTGTGTGTGGGGGGGGCTCGGTGTGTGTGTGTGTGGGGGGGGCTCGGTGTGTGTGTGTGTGGGGGGGCTGGGTGTGTGTGTGTGGGGGGGCTGGGTGTGTGTGTGTGTGTGGGGGGGCTGGGTGTGTGTGTGTGTGGGGGGGCTGGGTGTGTGTGTGTGGGGGCTGGGTGTGTGTGTGTGTGGGGGCTGGGTGTGTGTGTGTGTGGGGGCTGGGTGTGTGTGTGTGTGGGGGCTGGGTGTGTGTGTGTGTGTGTGTGTGTGGGCTGGGTGTGTGTGTGTGTGTGGGCTGGGTGTGTGTGTGTGTGTGGGCTGGGTGTGTGTGTGTGTGGGGGCTGGGTGTGTGGGGGCTGGGTGTGTGGGGGCTGGGTGGGTGTGTGGGGGGGCGCTGTGTGTGTGTTTGTGGGGGGGGGGTGCTGGGTGTGTGTGTGTGGGGGGTGCTGGGTGTGTGTGGGGGTGTGTGTGTGTGGGGGTGTGTGTGTGTGTGGGGGTGTGTGTGTGTGGGGGGGGGTGTGTGTGGGGGGGGGTGTGTGTGGGGGGGCTGGGTGTGTGTGTTTGTGTGGGGGCTGGGTGTGTGTTTGTGTGGGGGTCTGGGTGTGTGTGTGTGTGTGGGCTGGGGGTGTGTGTGTGTGTGTTGGGGGGGGTGCTGGGTGTGTGTGTGGTGGGGGGGTGCTGGGTGTGTGTGTGGGGGGGTGCTGGGTGTGTGTGGGGGGGGGTGCTGGGTGTGTGTGGGGGGGTGCTGGGTGTGTGTGGGGGGGTGCTGGGTGTGTGTGGGGGGGTGCTGGGGGTGTGTGTGGGGGGGTGCTGGGGGTGTGTGTGGGGGCTGGGGGTGTGTGTGGGGGCTGGGGGTGTGTGTGGGGGCTGGGGGTGTGTGTGGGGGCTGGGGGTGTGTGTGTGTGTGGGGGCTGGGGGTGTGTGTGTGTGTGGGGGCTGGGTGGGTGTGTGTGTGTGTGGGGGCTGGGGGTGTGTGTGGGGGCTGGGGGTGTGTGTGGGGGCTGGGGGTGTGTGTGTGTGTGGGGGCTGGGGGTGTGTGTGTGTGTGGGGGCTGGGTGGGTGTGTGTGTGTGTGGGGGCTGGGTGTGTGTGTGTGTGTGTGTGGGCTGGGTGTGTGTGTGTGTGTGTGGGGGCTGGGTGTGTGTGTGGGGGCTGGGTGTGTGTGTTTGTGTGGGGGCTGGGTGTGTTTGTGTGGGGGCTGGGTGTGTGTGTGTGTGTGTGTGGGCTGGGTGTGTGTGTGTGTGGGCTGGGTGTGTGTGTGTGTGTGTGTGGGCTGGGTGTGTGTGTGTGTGTGTGGGCTGGGTGTGTGTGTGTGGGCTGGGTGTGTGTGTGTGGGCTGGGTGTGTGTGTGTGGGCTGGGTGTGTGTGTGTGTGTGGGCTGGGTGTTTGTGTGTGTGGGCTGGGTGTGTGTGTGTGTGGGCTGGGTGTGTGTGTTTGTGTGGGGGCTGGGTGTGTGTGTGTGTGTGTGTGTGTGTGTGTGTGTGGGGGCTGGGTGTGTGTGTGTGTGTGTGGGGGCTGGGTGGGTGTGTGTGTTGGGGGGGGTGCTGGGTGTGTGTGGGGGTGTGCTGGGTGTGTGTGTGTGTGTGGGGGGGGTGCTGTGTTTGTGTGGGGGGGTGCTGTGTTTGTGTGGGGGGGTGCTGGGTGTGTGTGGGGGGGTGCTGGGTGTGTGTGGGGGGGTGCTGGGTGTGTGTGTGGGGGGTGCTGGGTGTGTGTGTGTGGGGGCTGGGTGTGTGTGTGTGTGGGGGCTGGGTGTGTGTGTGTGTGGGGGGGCTGGGTGTGTGTGTGTGTGGGGGGGCTCGGTGTGTGTGTGTGTGGGGGGGCTGGGTGTGTGTGTGTGGGGGGGCTGGGTGTGTGTGTGTGTGGGGGGGCTGGGTGTGTGTGTGTGTGTGGGGGGGCTGGGTGTGTGTGTGTGTGGGGGGGGGGCTGGGTGTGTGTGTGTGTGTGTGGGGGCTGGGTGTGTGTGGGGGCTGGGTGTGTGTGGGGGCTGGGTGTGTGTGTGTGTGTGGGGGGGGGTGCTGGGTTTGTGTGGGGGGGTGCTGGGTGTGTGTGGGGGGGTGCTGGGTGTGTGTGGGGGGGTGCTGGGTGTGTGTGTGGGGGGTGCTGGGTGTGTGTGGGGGGTGCTGGGTGTGTGTGTGGGGGGTGCTGGGTGTGTGTGTGTGGGGGCTGGGTGTGTGTGTGTGTGGGGGCTGGGTGTGTGTGTGTGTGGGGGGGCTGGGTGTGTGTGTGTGTGGGGGGGCTCGGTGTGTGTGTGTGTGTGGGGGGGCTGGGTGTGTGTGTGTGGGGGGGCTGGGTGTGTGTGTGTGTGGGGGGGCTGGGTGTGTGTGTGTGTGGGGGGGCTGGGTGTGTGTGTGTGTGGGGGGGCTGGGTGTGTGTGTGGGGGGGCTGGGTGGGTGTGTGTGTGGGGGTGTCTGGGTGTGTGTGTGTGTGTGGGGGTGTCTGGGTGTGTGTGTGTGTGTGGGGGTGTCTGGGTGTGTGTGTGTGTGGGGGTGTCTGGGTGTGTGTGTGTGTGGGGGGGGGCTGGGTGTGTGTGTGTGTGTGGGGGGGCTGGGTGTGTGTGTGGGGGCTGGGTGTGTGTGTTTGTGTGGGGGCTGGGTGTGTGTGTTTGTGTGGGGGCTGGGGGTGTGTGTGTGTGTGGGGGCTGGGTGGGTGTGTGTGTGTGTGGGGGCTGGGTGTGTGTGTGTGTGTGGGGGCTGGGTGTGTGTGTGTGTGTGTGTGTGGGCTGGGTGTGTGTGTGTGTGTGGGGGGGCTGGGTGTGTGTGTGGGGGCTGGGTGTGTGTGTTTGTGTGGGGGCTGGGTGTGTTTGTGTGGGGGCTGGGTGTGTGTGTGTGTGTGTGGGCTGGGTGTGTGTGTGTGTGGGCTGGGTGTGTGTGTGTGTGGGCTGGGTGTGTGTGTGTGTGTGGGCTGGGTGTGTGTGTGTGGGCTGGGTGTGTGTGTGTGGGCTGGGTGTGTGTGTGTGTGTGGGCTGGGTGTTTGTGTGTGTGGGCTGGGTGTGTGTGTGTGTGGGCTGGGTGTGTGTGTGTGGGGGCTGGGTGTGTGTGTTTGTGTGGGGGCTGGGTGTGTGTGTGTGTGTGTGTGTGTGTGTGTGTGTGGGGGCTGGGTGTGTGTGTGTGTGTGTGGGGGCTGGGTGGGTGTGTGTGTTGGGGGGGGTGCTGGGTGTGTGTGGGGGTGTGCTGGGTGTGTGTGTGTGTGTGGGGGGGGGTGCTGTGTTTGTGTGGGGGGGTGCTGTGTTTGTGTGGGGGGGTGCTGGGTGTGTGTGGGGGGGTGCTGGGTGTGTGTGGGGGGGTGCTGGGTGTGTGTGTGGGGGGTGCTGGGTGTGTGTGTGTGGGGGCAGGGTGTGTGTGTGT
>NW_026728535.1:0-43771 GCF_030684315.1 Stegostoma tigrinum | reverse complement strand
TCATCTCCTTCACCATAGTCACTGCATCCCATTTCCATCAGTCACTGTTTCCCTTATCTCACGGACGCTGCATTCAATTTCCCACACTCACTGCATCCCATTTCCCATCGTCACAGCATCTCCTTTCCCTCAGTCTCTGCATCTCATTTCAATCAGTGATTGCATCCTACTTACCAAAAATAGTGCATCCCATTTCGCTCAGTCACTGCATCTCATTTCACTCAGTCACTGCATCCCATTTCCCTCAGTCACTGCATCCCATTTTCCTCAGTCACTGCATCGCACTTCCCTCTGTCAGTGCATCCCATTTCACTCAGTCACTGCAACCCATTTCACTCGTCACTGCCACCCATTTCGCTCAGTCACTGCATCCCATTTCCGTCAGTCACTCCATCCCATTTCCCTCAGTCGCAGCATTCCATTTCCCACAGACACTGCATTTCCTTTCCTTAAGTCACTGCATCCCATTTCACTCAGTCACTGCACCCCAAGCCCGCTTGGGCACTGCATCCCGATTAACTCAGTCACTCCTTCCCAGTACCTCAGTCACTGCATCGCATTTCAGTCAGTCACTGCATCTCATTTCACTCAGTCACTGCATCTCATTTCACTCAGTCACTGCATCTCATTTCACTCAGTCACTGCATCCCATTTCACTCAGTCACTGCATCCCATTTCACTCAGCAACTGCATCCAATTTCACTCAGTGACTGCATCACAGTTCACACAGTGACTGAATCACAGTTCACTCAGTCACTGCATCACAGTACACTCAGTGAGTGCATCATATTTCACTCAGTGACGGAATCACCTTTCACTCAGTGAGTGAATCACATTTCACTCAGTCACTGCATCCCATTACACTCAGTCACTGCATCCCATTTCACTCAGTCACTGCATCACATTTCACTCAGTCACTGCATCCCAATTCACTCCATCACTGCATCTCCCTCACCTCAGTCACCGCATCCCATTTCGATCAGTCACTGCATCCCATTTCCACCAGTTACTGCATCCCATTTCACTCAGCCACTGCATCCCATTTCACTAAGACAGTGCATCCCATTTCTCTCAGCCACTGTATCCCATTTCCCTCAGTCACTGTACTCCAAGCCGGCTCGGGCACTGTATCCCTATTAACTCAGTCACTGCATCCCATTTCACTCAGTCACTGCATCGCTTTTCACTCTGTCACTGCATCTCATTTCCATCAGTTACTGCATCATATTTCCATCAAACAAGGCATCTCATTTCACTCAGTCACTGCATCGCATTTCACTCTGTCAGTGCTTCCCATTTCACTTAGTCACTGCATCCCATTTCACTCAGTCACTGCATCACATTTCACACAGTCACTGCATCACATTTCACACAGTCACTGCATCACATTTCACACAGTCACTGTATCCCATTTCACTCAGTCACTGCATCCCATTCCCCACAGTCACTGAATCCCATTTCCCTCATTCACTGAATCCCATTTCCCTCAGTCACTGCATCCCATTTATCGCAGTCACTGCATCCCATTCCGCACAGTCACTGCATCCCATTCCCCACAGTCACTGCATCCCATTCCCCACAGACACTGCATCCCATTCACTTGAGTCGCTGCATCCCATTTCAAACAGACACTGCATCTCCTTTCCCTCAGTCACTGCATCCCTATTCACACAGCCACTGTATCCCAGTTCACACAGCCACTGCATCCCAGTTCACACAGCCACTGCATCCCATTTCACTCAGTCACTGCATCTCCTTCACCATAGTCACTGCATCCCATTTTCATCTCTCACTGTTCCCCGTATCTCACAGACGCTGCATTCAATTTCCCACACTCACTGCATCCCATTTCCCATCGTGACAGCATCTCCTTTCCCTCAGTCTCTGCATCGCATTTCACTCCATGATTGCATCCCATTTCCCTCAGTCACTGCATCCCATTTCCGTCAGTCACTGCATCCCATTGCACTCAGGCACTGTATCCCATTTCCCTCAGTCACTGCACCCCAAGCCCGCTCGGGCACTGCATCACTATTCACTCAGTCACTGCATCCCATGTCCCACAGTAACTGCATCACATTTCCATCAGTCACTACATCTCATTTCACTAATTCACTGCATCCCATTTCACGCAGTCACTGCATCCCATTTCCCTCAGTCACAGCATCTCATTTCACTCGGTCACTGCATCCCATTTCCCTCAGTCATTGCATCCCAATTCTCTCAGTCACTGCATCCCATGTCCGTGTGACAGTGCATCCCATGTCCGTGTGTCACTGCATCCCATGTCCCTCAGTCACTGCATCACATGTCCCTGAGTCACTGCATCCCATGTCCCTCAGTCACTGCATCCCATTTCCCTCAGTCACTGCATCTCCTTCACCACAGTCACTGCATCACATTTCACGCAGTCACTGCATCACATTTCACTCAGTCACTGCATTGTATTTTACTCAGTCACTGCATCCCATTTCACTCAATCACTTCATCACCTTCACCATAGTCACTGCATCCCATTTCCATCAGTCACTGTTTCCCTTATCTCACGGACGCTGCATTCAATTTCCCACACTCACTGCATCCCATTTCCCATCGTCACAGCATCTCCTTTCCCTCAGTCTCTGCATCTCATTTCAATCAGTGATTGCATCCTACTTACCCAAAATAGTGCATCCCATTTCACTCAGTCACTGCAACCCATTTCACTCGTCACTGCCACCCATTTCCCTCAGTCACTGCATCCCATTTCCGTCAGTCACTCCATCCCATTTCCCTCAGTCGCAGCATTCCATTTCCCACAGACACTGCATTTCCTTTCCTTAAGTCACTGCCTCCCATTTCACTCAGTCACTGCACCCCAAGCCCGCTTGGGCACTGCATCCCTATTAACTCAGTCACTCCTTCCCAGTACCTCAGTCACTGCATCGCATTTCAGTCAGTCACTGCATCTCATTTCACTCAGTCACTGCATCTCATTTCACTCAGTCACTGCATCCCATTTCACTCAGCCACTGCATCACAGTTCACACAGTGACTGAATCACAGTTCACTCAGTGACTGAATCACAGTACACTCAGTGAGTGCATCATATTTCACTCAGTGACGGAATCACCTTTCACTCAGTGAGTGAATCACATTTCACTGAGTCACTGCGTCCCATTTCACGCAGTCACTGCATCCCATTTCACGCAGTCACTGCATCCCATTGCACTCAGTCACTGCATCCCATTGCACTCAGTCACTGCATCCCATTGCACTCAGTCACTGCATCCCATTGCACTCAGTCACTGCATCCCATTACACTCAGTCACTGCATCCCATTTCACTCAGTCACTGCATCCCATTTCACTCAGTCACTGCATCCCATTTCACTCAGTCACTGCATCACATTTCACTCAGTCACTGCATCACATTTCACTCAGTCACTGCATCCCAATTCACTCCATCACTGCATCTCCCTCACCTCAGTCACCGCATCCCATTTCGATCAGTCACTGCATCCCATTTCCACCAGTTACTGCATCCCATTTCACTCAGCCACTGCATCCCATTTCACTAAGACAGTGCATCCCATTTCTCTCAGCCACTGTATCCCATTTCCCTCAGTCACTGTACTCCAAGCCGGCTCGGGCACTGTATCCCTATTAACTCAGTCACTGCATCCCATTTCACTCAGTCACTGCATCGCTTTTCACTCTGTCACTGCATCTCATTTCCATCAGTTACTGCATCATATTTCCATCAAACAAGGCATCTCATTTCACTCAGTCACTGCATCGCATTTCACTCTGTCAGTGCTTCCCATTTCACTTAGTCACTGTATCCCATTTCACTCAGTCACTGTATCCCATTTCACTCAGTCACTGTATCCCATTTCACTCAGTCACTGCATCTCCTTCACCATAGTCACTGCATCCCATTTTCATCTCTCACTGTTCCCCGTATCTCACAGACGCTGCATTCAATTTCCCACACTCACTGCATCCCATTTCCCATCGTGACAGCATCTCCTTTCCCTCAGTCTCTGCATCGCATTTCACTCCATGATTGCATCCCATTTCCCTCAGTCACTGCATCCCATTTCCGTCAGTCACTGCATCCCATTGCACTCAGGCACTGTATCCCATTTCCCTCAGTCACTGCACCCCAAGCCCGCTCGGGCACTGCATCACTATTCACTCAGTCACTGCATCCCATGTCCCACAGGAACTGCATCACATTTCCATCAGTCACTACATCTCATTTCACTAATTCACTGCATCCCATTTCACGCAGTCACTGCATCCCATTTCCCTCAGTCACAGCATCCCAATTCTCTCAGTCACTGCATCCCATGTCCGTGTGACAGTGCATCCCATGTCCGTGTGTCACTGCATCCCATGTCCCTCAGTCACTGCATCACATGTCCCTGAGTCACTGCATCCCATGTCCCTGAGTCACTGCATCCCATGTCCCTCAGTCACTGCATCCCATGTCCCTCAGTCACTGCATCCCATGTCCCTCAGTCACTGCATCCCATGTCCCTCAGTCACTGCATCCCATTTCACTCTGTCACTGCATCTCATTTCACTCTGTCACTGCATCATATTTCCATCAAACAAGGCATCTCATTTCACTGAGTCACTGCATCGCATTTCACTCAGTGAGTGCTTCCCATTTCACTCAGTCACTGCATCCCATTTCCCTCAGTCACAGCATCTCATTTCACTCGGTCACTTCATCCCATTTCCCTCAGTCATTGCATCCCAATTCTCTCAGTCACTGCATCCCATGTCCGTGTGACAGTGCATCCCATGTCCGTGTGTCAATGCATCCCATGTCCGTGTGTCAATGCATCCCATGTCCCTCAGTCACTGCATCACATGTCCCTGAGTCACTGCATCCCATGTCCCTCAGTCACTGCATCCCATGTCCTTCAGTCACTGCATCCCATGTCCTTCAGTCACTGCATCCCATGTCCCTCAGTCACTGCATCCCATGTCCCTCAGGCACTGCATCCCATTTCACTCTGTCACTGCATCTCATTTCCGTCAGTTACTGCATCATATTTCCATCAAACAAGGCATCTCATTTCACTGAGTCACTGCATCGCATTTCACTCAGTCAGTGCTTCCCATTTCACTCAGTCACTGCATCCCATTTCCCTAAGTCACTGCGTCCCATTTCACTCAGTGATGCGTCCAATTTCAGTCAGTGACTGCAACACATTTCGCTCAGAGACTGCATCCCATTTCCACCAGTTACTGCATCCCATTTCACTCAGGCACTGCATCCCATTTCACTCTGTCACTGCATCTCATTTCCGTCAGTTACTGCATCATATTTCCATCAAACAAGGCATCTCATTTCACTGAGTCACTGCATCGCATTTCACTCAGTCAGTGCTTCCCATTTCACTCAGTCTCTGCATCACATTTCCCTCAGTCACTGCGTCCCATTTCACTCAGTGATGCGTCCAATTTCAGTCAGTGACTGCAACACATTTCGCTCAGAGACTGCATCCCATTTCCACCAGTTACTGCATCCCATTTCACTCAGCCACTGCATCCCATTTCACTAAGACAGTGCATCCCATTTCTCTCAGCCACTGTATCCCATTTCCCTCAGTCACTGTACTCCAAGCCGGCTCGGGCACTGCATCCCTATTAACTCAGTCACTCCTTCCCAGGACCTCAGTCACTGAATCCCATGTCCCACAGTAACTGCATCCAATTTCCATCAGTCACTGCATCTCATTTCACTCATTAACTGCATCCCATTTCAATCAGACACTGCATCCCATCTCACTCAGACACTGCATCCCATCTCACTCAGACACTGCATCCCATCTCACTCAGACACTGCATCCCATCTCACTCAGACACTGCATCCCATCTCACTCAGTCACTGCATCCCATTTCCATTCGTCACTGGTTCCCGTATCTCACAGGCGCTGCATTCAATTTCCGACACTCACTGTATCCCATTTCCCATAGACACAGCATCTCCCTTCCCTCAGACTCTGCATCTCACTTCAATCAGTGATTGCATCCTACTTCCCACAAATACTGCATCCGATTTCGCTCAGTCACTGCATCTCATTTCACTTGGTCACTGCATCCCATTTCCCTCAGTCACTGCATCCCATTTCCCTCAGTCACTGCATCTCATTTCCGTCAGTTACTGCATCATATTTCCATCAAACAATGCATCCCATTTCCCTCAGTCAATGCATCCCATGTCCCCCAGTCACTGCATCCCATTTCACTCAGTCAGTGCGTCCCATTTCGCTCAGGCACTGTATCCCATTTCCGTCACTCACTGCACCCCGAGTCCGCTCGGGCATTGCACCCCGATGAACTCAGTCACTCCTTCCTGTTACCTCAGTCACTGAATCCCATTTCCCTCAGGTTCTGCATCACATTTCCATCAGATACTGCAGCTCATGTCACTCTGTCACTGCATCCCACTTCACTCAGTCACTGCATCTCCTTCGCCACAGTCACAGCATCCCACTTCAAGCAGTCACTGCATCACATTTCACTCAGTCACTGCATCGTATTTTACTCAGTCACTGCATCCCATTTCACTCAATGACTGCATCTCCTTCCCCACAGTCACTGCGTCCAATTTCGATCAGTCACTGTTTCCCGTATCTCACAGACGCTGCATTCAATTTCCCACACTCACTGCATCCACATTTCCCATCGTGACAGCATCTCCTTTCCCTCAGTCTCTGCATCGCATTTCACTCAGTGGTTGCATCCCATTTCCGTCAGTCACTGCATCCCATTTCCCTCAGTCACTCCTTCCCAGTACCTCAGTCACTGCATCCTATTTCCCTCAATTACTGCATCACATTGCACTCAGGCACTGTATCCCATTTCCCTCAGTCACTGCACCCCAAGCCCGCTCGGGTACTGCATCACTATTCACTCAGTCACTGCATCCCATGTCCCACAGTAACTGCATCACATTTCCATCAGTCACTACATCTCATTTCACTAATTCACTGCATCCCATGTCCCTCAGTCACTGCATCACATGTCCCTCAGTCACTGCATCTCATTTCACTCGGTCACTGCATCCCATTTCCCTCAGTCATTGCATCCCAATTGTCTCAGTCACTGCAGCCCATGTCCGTGTGACAGTGCATCCCATGTCCGTGTGTCACTGCATCCCATTTCCCTCAGTCACTGCATCCCATGTCCCTCAGTCACTGCATCCCATGTCCCTCAGTCACTGCATCCCATTTCACTCTGTCACTGCATCTCATTTCCGTCCAATTACTGCATCATATTTCCATCAAACAGGGCATCTCATTTCACTCAGTCACTGCATCCCATTTCCCCCAGTCACTGCATCCCATGTCCTTCAGTCACTGCATCCCATGTCCCTCAGTCACTGCATCCCATGTCCCTCAGTCACTGCATCCCATGTCCCTCAGTCACTGCATCCCATGTCCCTCAGTCACTGCATCTCATTTCCGTCAGTTACTGCATCATATTTCCATCAAACAAGGCATCTCATTTCACTGAGTCACTGCATCGCATTTCACTCAGTCAGTGCTTCCCATTTTCCACAGTCATTGCATCCCAATTCTCTCAGTCACTGCATCCCATGTCCGTGTGACAGTGCATCCCATGTCCGTGTGTCACTGCATCCCATGTCCCTCAGTCACTGCATCACATGTCCCTCAGTCACTGCATCACATGTCCCTCAGTCACTGCATCACATGTCCCTCAGACACTGCATCACATGTCCCTCAGACACTGCATCACATGTCCCTCAGACACTGCATCTCATTTCACTCAGTCACTGCATCCCATTTCCCTCAGTCACTGCATCCCATGTCCCTCAGTCACTGCATCCCATTTCACTCTGTCACTGCATCTCATTTCCGTCCAATTACTGCATCATATTTCCATCAAACAAGGCATCTCATTTCACTCAGTCACTGCATGTCATTTCACTCAGTCACTGCATGTCATTTCACTCAGTCACTGCATCCCATTTCCCTCAGTCACTGCATCCCATGTCCTTCAGTCACTGCATCCCATGTCCCTCAGTCACTGCATCCCATTCCACTCTGTCACTGCATCTCATTTCCGTCAGTTACTGCATCATATTTCCATCAAACAAGGCATCTCATTTCACGCAGTCACTGCATCGCATTTCACTCAGTCAGTGCTTCCCATTTCACTCAGTCACTGCATCCCATTTCCCTCAGTCACTGCGTCCCATTTCACTCAGTGATGCGTCCAATTTCAGTCAGTCACTGCAACACATTTCGCTCAGAGAGTGCATCCCATTTCACTCAGAGACTGCATCCCATTTCACTCAGAGACTGCATCCCATTTCACTCAGAGACTGCATCCCATTTCACTCAGTCACTGCATCTCATTTCACGAAGGCACTGTATCCCATCTCCCTCACTCACTGCACCGCAAGTCCGCTCGGGCACTGCATCCCCATGAACTCAGTCACTCATTCCCACTACCTCAGTCACTGCATCCCATTTCGCTCAGTCACTGCATCCCATTTCCCTCAGACACTGCATCCCATTTCACTCAGACACTGCATCCCATTTCACTCAGTCACTGCATCACATTTCCCTCAACCACTGCATCCCATTTCACTCAGTGACTGCATCACAGTTCACCCAGTGACTGCATCACAGTTCACTCAGTGACTGAATCACAGTACACTCAGTGAGTGCATCATATTTCACTCAGAGACGGAATCACATTTCACTCAGTGACTGAATCACATTTCACTGAGTCACTGCATCCCATTTCACACAGTCACTGCATCCCATTTCCCACCATCACAGCATCTTCTTTCCCACAGTCTCTGCATCTCATTTCAATCAGTGATTGCATCCTACTTCACAAAAATAGTGCATCCCATTTTGCTCAGTCACTGCATCTCATTTCACTCGGTCACTGCATCCCATTTCCCTCAGTCACTGCACCCCAAGCCCGCTCGGGCACTGATTCCCTATTAACTCAGTCACTCCTTCCCAGTACCTCTGTCACTGCAGCTCATGTCACTCTGTCACTGCATCACATTTCCATCAGACAGTGCATCTCCTTTCACTCAGTCACTGCATCCCATTTCCCTCAGTCACGGCATCCGATTTCCCTCAGTCACTGCATCCCATGTCCCTCAGTCACTGCTTCCCATGTCCCTCAGTCACTGCTTCCCATGTCCCTCAGTCACTGCTTCCCATGTCCCTCAGTCACTGCTTCCCATGTCCCTCAGTCACTGCTTCCCATGTCCCTCAGTCACTGCTTCCCATGTCCCTCAGTCACTGCTTCCCATGTCCCTCAGTCACTGCTTCCCATGTCCCTCAGTCACTGCTTCCCATGTCCCTCAGTCACTGCATCCCATTTCACTCAATCACTGCATCCCATTTCCCTCAGTCACTGCATCTCCTTCACCACAGTCACTGCATCCCATTTCACGCAGTCACTGCATCATATTTCACTCAGTCACTGCATCACATTTCCCTCAGCCACTGCATCCCATTTCACTCAGTGACTGCATCACAGTTCACTCAGTGACTGCATCACAGTTCACTCAGTGACTGAATCACAGTGTACTCAGTGAGTGCATCATATTTCACTCAGTGACTGAATCACATTTCACTGAGTCACTGCATCCCATTTCAGACAGTCACTGCATCCCATTTCCCACCATCACAGCATCTTCTTTCCCACAGTCTCTGCATCTCATTTCAATCAGTGATTGCATCCTACTTCCCAAAAATAGTGAATCCCATTTTGCTCAGTCACTGCATCTCATTTCACTCGGTCACTGCATCCCATTTCCCTCAGTCACTGCACCCCAAGCCCGCTCGGGCATGGATTCCCTATTAACTCAGTCACTCCTTCCCAGTACCTCTGTCACTGCATCACATTCCCATCAGACAGTGCATCTCCTTTCACTCAGTCACTGCATCCCATTTCCCTCAGTCACGGCATCCCATTTCACTAAGACAGTGCATCCCATTTCTCTCAGCCACTGTATCACATTTCCCTCAGTCACTGTACTCCAAGCCGGCTCGGGCACTGTATCCATATTAACTCAGTCAGTGCATCCCATTTCACTCAGACACTGCATCGCTTTTCACTCTGTCACTGCATCTCATTTCCATCAGTTACTGCATCATATTTCCATCAAACAAGGCATCTCATTTCACTTAGTCACTGCATCCCATTTCACTCAGTCACTGCATCTCCTTCACCATAGTCACTGCATCCCATTTCCATCAGTCACTGTTTCCATTATCTCACAGACGCTGCATTCAATTTCCCACACTCACTGCATCCCATTTCCCATCGTCACAGCATCTCCTTTCCCTCAGTCACTGCATCTCATTTCACTCAGTCACTGCACCCATTTCCCTCAGTCACTGCATCCCATTTTCCTCAGTCAATGCATCCCATTTCACTCCGTCACTGCAACCCATTTCACTCGTCACTGCCACCCATTTCGCTCAGTCACTGCATCCCATTTCACTCAGTCACTGCATCACATTTCACTCAGTCACTGCATCCCAATTCACTCCATCACTGCATCTCCCTCACCTCAGTCACCGCATCCCATTTCGATCAGTCACTGCATCCCATTTCCACCAGTTACTGCATCCCATTTCACTCAGCCACTGCATCCCATTTCACTAAGACAGTGCATCCCATTTCTCTCAGCCACTGTATCCCATTTCCCTCAGTCACTGTACTCCAAGCCGGCTCGGGCACTGCATCCCTATTAACTCAGTCACTCCTTCCCAGGACCTCAGTCACTGAATCCCATGTCCCACAGTAACTGCATCCAATTTCCATAAGTCACTGCATCTCATTTCACTCATTAACTGCATCCCATTTCAATCAGACACTGCATCCCATCTCACTCAGACACTGCATCCCATCACACTCAGTCACTGCATCCCATTTCCCTCAGTCACTGCATCCCATTTCCATTCGTCACTGGTTCCCGTATCTCACAGGCGCTGCATTCAATTTCCGACACTCACTGTATCCCATTTCCCATAGACACAGCATCTCCCTTCCCTCAGACTCTGCATCTCACTTCAATCAGTGATTGCATCCTACTTCCCACAAATACTGCATCCGATTTCGCTCGGTCAGTGCATCCCATGTCCCTCAGTCAGTGCATCCCATGTCCCTCAGTCAGTGCATCCCATGTCCCTCAGTCAGTGCATCCCATTTCCGTCAGTCACCGCATCCCATTTCCCTCAGTCACTGCATACCATTTCCATCAGTCACTGCATCCCAGTTCACTCAGTCTTGGCATCTCATTTCCCTCAGTGACTGCATCCCATTTCCCTCAGTCACTGCATCGCATTTCCCTCAGTCACTGCATCACATTTCACTCAGTCACTGCATCACATTTCACTCAGTCACTGCATCACATTTCACTCAGTCACTGCATCACATTTCACTCAATCACTGCATCCCATGTCCCACATTCACTGCATCCCATTTCCATCAGTCACTGTTTCCCGTATCTCTCAGACGCTGTATTCAATTTCCCACACTCACTGCATCCCATTCCCCTCAGTCACTGCATTCCATTACCCTGAGTCACAGTATGCCATTTCCCACAGTCACTGCATCCCATGTCCCTCAGTCACTGCATCCCATGTCCCTCAGTCACTGCATCCCATGTCACTCAGTCACTGCATCCCATTGTCCTCAGTCACTGCATCCCACTTCATTCAGTCACTGCATCTCATTTCACTCACTGACTGCATCCCATTTACGTCAGTCACTGCATCCCATTTCCCTCAGACACTGCATCCCATTTCCAACAGTCACTGCATCGCATTTCACTCAGTCACTGCATCGCATTTCACTCAGTCACTGCATCCCCTTTCACTCAGTGACTGCAACACATTTCACTCACAGACTGCATCCCATTTTCCTCAGTCACTGCATCTCATTTCACTCAGTCACTGCATCCCATTTCACTCAATCACTGCATCCCATTTCCAACAGTCACTGCAGCCCATTTCACTCAGTCACTGCATCACATTTCACTCAGTCACTGCATCACATTTCACTCAATCACTGCATCACATTTCACTCAATCACTGCATCCCATTTTCATCAGTCACTGTTTCCCGTATCTCTCAGACGCTGCATTCAATTTCCCAGACTCACTGCATCCCATTCCCCTCAGTCACTGCATCCCATTCCCCTCAGTCACTGCATCCCATTTCCCTCAGTCACTGCATCACATTTCCCTCAGTCACTGCATCACATTTCCCTCAGTCACTGCATCACATTTCCCTCAGTCACTGCATCACATTTCCCTCAGTCACTGTTTCCCGTATCTCTCAGACGCTGTATTCAGTTTCCCACACTCACTGCATCCCATTCCCCTCAGTCACTGCATCCCATTACCCTAAGTCACAGTATGCCATTTCCCACAGTCACTGCATCTCCTTTCCCTCAGTCACTGCATCCCATGTCCCTCAGTCACTGCATCCCATGTCCCTCAGTCACTGCATCCCATGTCCCTCAGTCACTGCATCCCATGTCCCTCAGTCACTGCATCCCATGTCCCTCAGTCACTGCATCCCATGTCCCTCAGTCACTGCATCCCATGTCCCTCAGTCACTGCGTCACATTTCCATCAGACACTGCAGCTCATGTCGCTCAGTCACTGCATCCCATTTCCATCAGTCACTGCAGCTCATGTCACTCTGTCACTGCATCACATTTCCATCAGACACTGCATCTCATTTCACTCATTCACTGCATCCCATTTCACGCAGTTACTGCATCCCATTCCACTCTGTCACTGCATCCGATTTCACTCAGTCAGTGCGTCACATTTCACTCAGGCACTGTATCCCATTTCCCTAAGTCACTGCACCCCAAGCCCGCACGGGCACTGCATCCCTATTAACTCAGTCACTCCTTCCCAGTACCTCAGTCACTGCATCGCATTTCACTCAGTCACCGCCTCCCATTTCACTCAGTCACTGCATCCATTTCCATCAGTCACTGCATCCCATCACCCTCAGTCGCAGCATCCCATTTCCCACAGACACTGCATTTCCTTTCCCTAAGTCAGAGCATCTCATTTCCACCAGTCACTGCATCCCATTTCACACAGCCACTGCATCCCATTTCACACAGCCACTGCATCCCATATTTCACAGCCACTGCATCCCATTTCACTCAAAGCTTCACTTTACACTCAGTCAGAGCATCCCATTTCCATCCGTCACCGCGTCCCATTTCCTCAGTCACTGCTTCTCCTTTCCACAGTCACGGCAATCCCATTTCAATCAGTCACTGCATCTCCTTTCCATCAGTCACTGCGTCCCATTTCACTCAGCCACAGCGTCCCAATTACCAGTCACTGCATCCCATTTCCCTCAGTCACTGCATCACATTCCCCTCAGTCACTGCATCCCATTGTCCTCAATCACTGCATCCCATTGCCCTCAGTCACTGCATCCCATTGCCCTCAGTCACTGCATCCCATTGCCCTCAGTCACTGCACCCATTGTCCTCAGTCGCTGCATCCCATTGTCCTCAGTCGCTGCATCCCATTGTCCTCAGTCACTGCATCCCATTGTCCTCAGTCACTGCATCCCATTGTCCTCAGTCACTGCATCCCATTGCCCTCAGTCACTGCATCCCATTGTCCTCAGTCACTGCATCCCATTGTCCACCCTAAGGAAGACAAACCCACGTAACATATCTAGTGACTTAAAACATACTCTATTGTTGCCCAAGGTGGAGAGCTGGATGAACACAGCAGGTCAAGCAGCAGAGAAGCAAGAAAGCTGATGTTTCGGAACGAGACCCTACTTCAGAAAATTGGCGCTGGAGAATCTGAGACAACAAGGTGTAGAGCCGGATGATACTGCTTGGCCTGCTGTGTTCATCCAGCTTTACACCTTCTTATCTCAGATTCTCCAGCATCTGCAGTTCCTCCTACCTCTATTGTTGCCCTTTCACTTTCCTGAACTAATATGAGCCAGTAGTTTTGTTTAGGCTCGTGTAATCTTACGCTTATTGGCCTGTACAAAATCCTGAATTAATTTTGATCGACTGACGGGAGGAGAGATGAATTTTTTAGAAATTTTTGTTTTCTACCAATTTGCAGAGGGCATCGTGGGCGATTGAAGGACAGTGTTATTATCCTCCAGGTCTGCGGACTGCATCATTACCAACTTGCCCATTTGCATATACACACAATATTCACTATGTACCAATGAAACATAATAAACCAATACTACGTACTAAAAACAACGCTCACATATCAATGGAAATTTAAATATTTATCATAGAGTTTGAAGAATTGAATTCAATGATACAAAGCAAAAACCAGTGAAGATGAGTGCAGTTGGTCAGCACTTTTGCCACTAAGTGGAGGTTGGCAGTTTGAGGCCACCCAGGAACAAGCAAGCTCTGTCTAACTCCAAGGGTAGCACGGTGGCTCAGTGGTTAGCACTGCTGACTCACAGCGCCAGGGACCCAGGTTCGATCCCACCGTTGGACGATTTTCTGTGCGGAGTTTGTACATTCTGCCCATGCCTGCATGGGTTCCTGCTGGGTGCTCTGGTTTCCTCCCACAGTCCAAAGATGTGCAGGCTCGGTGTATGGGCCATGCCAAACTTGCCCATTGTGTTTAGGGATGTGTAGATTAGGTGTGTTAGTCATGGGAAACGTACGGTTACTGAGGAAAGGGTCGGGGGATGAGTCAGGGTGAGATGCTCTTTGGAGCGTGGCCGTGGACTTCTTGGGTCAAAAGGGACTTGTTTCCACACCGTAGGGATTCTATGATATGGAAGTATCTTTTGAAGTGGACATTCATGGGTATGCTGTAACAGAGACCTTGAAATACTGCACAACAAATATTTGGAACTAGACTGTCAATTCAGACATAGCATCAAAAAAGGTCATGGAAGTTGTCACCGATATAAAGCAGGATTGATGAAAATCCAGCAGGAAATGGTGTCAAAAGGCACAGTATCTTTTATTCATCTCCAGTTATTTTGTCCAAGGCACTGGATGCTGGCAGGATTGAAACATTTAAGAAATGCTTCACAAATCACATATAAGGACCTGCACATCTTTGAACAATGGGAGGAAACTGCAGCACCTGGCAGAAGCCCCTCGCAGACGCGGGGAGGACGTGTCAATTCCACACAGATAGTTACCCAAGACTGGAATCTCAATTGGCTCCCCAGTGCATGAGCAGCTCTAACCACTGAGCAACTACCTTGCCCAGAAGGGGTTTTAGAAGCGCGTACATTATTTCCATTAAGACAGATCCAATCCTCTATGTCCAATCAAAATAACATATAGTAGATATCATGACAACAATCATAAATGATTTTGAATAAGTAAATCAAAAAAATTGAAATAGTTTCCAAGCCGAAATCCTAGATATGGTGCAGTTAAGATGAATAGCGCAACAACAAAAAGGCCATATTTTATGTGACGATCGGTAACACTTGAAAACTTGCAACAATTCGTCGCCAGTAGTGCTCTGAAGTGGCTTGATGGTGCACTCCTTCAGACACTGGAATGAAACTCCAAAGATCACAAATTCTCCTTCAATACCGTGTTGTAACAGTGACTGCATCAACCTGAGTTTATGGGCCTGACTGGAAACCCACACAACATGCATAAACAAAAAAATAATCTAAGGTGACAGGAGAAAAAAATGTATGTATGCAACGTCTTTGAAAAGCAATTATTTGTAGCGGCTGCAAGCCCATAAGGAATCTCATTTCGCAGATTATATTCATTTGCACTGCAGGTCATGCCAGTCAGAATCAGTTTTCGTTTCATGACAGACAACTAAAATGTCCATTACAATGAACGTTGGTTGATCAGAAGATTTTAAGTAAGGACTATGTCTTGTGTGAGCTGACGGCATTAGGGGATGGAGAAGGTACATGCACTGCTGGCATCTTGACACCATTGAATGAGCAAGCGTGGACGCAAAGGTTGTAACAGGTAACAATTGTACAGGCAATATCTTTTGAGCTCCTTCCCAGCAGGCCTGTAATACTCGAAAGCTGTGCCAGACCCTCACTTCCTCCACCTTACGTACGCTGCCTTTTCTTTTTGACAAGAAGCACCTCTGTACCCGTCATCCAAGGCTCCTGAATCTTACCCCTTCTTATCTGTCTCAGAGGAACAAATTTATACATCACTCGCAACAACTGCTCCTTGAACAGCCTCCACATGTCTGCTGCGCCCTTTCTGTGGAACAATTGCTCCCAATCTGTACTTCCCAACTCCTGTCTGATAGCATCATAGTTTCCTTGACCCCAGTGAAATATCTTCCCCTGGTAACTGCTCCTTTCACTTTCCATGGCTATGGTAAATGTGAGGCTCTTGCGGTCACTGTCGCCAAAGTGTTCTCCCACCACGAGATCTGACACCTGTCCTGGCTCATCGCCGAGCACCAAATCCAAAATGGCCTCCCCCCTCGGCCTGTCCACATACTGAGTCAGGAAACCCTCCTGAACACACCTGACAAAAACGGCTCCATCCAAACCATCTGCACTAAGGAGGTTTCGATCGATATTGGGAAAGTTGAAGTCACCCATAACAACAACCCTGATACGTTTGCACTTTTCAACAATCTGCCGGCCAATGAGTTCTTCGATCTCCCAACCGCTATTTGGGGTCCGTAGAAAACCCCCAGTGAAGTGACTGCTGCCTTGCTGTTCCGAACGTCCACCCACACTGGCTCAGTCGACAAACCTTCCTTGGCAACCTCAGCCCATACCACCACAGTAGACAAGTCCTCAAAGGTTCTTTCAGCCGCCGTTATACTGTCCTTGACCAACAAAGCCACACCTCCCCCTCTTTTACCACCTTCCCAGACCTTAATGAAAGATCTAAACACGAGAACCTGCAACATCCATTCCTGACCCTCCTCTATCCATGCCTCCGAAATGGCCACAACATCGAAGTCCCAGGTACCTATCCAAGCTGCAACCTCACCTACATTATTCCGGATACTCCCGGCATTAAAGTCGTCACACTTCAATCCAGCTTGCTGTCTGCCAGCACACTTCTGTGACAGTGAGGTCCTGACCATGTCCTCCCTACGCTCATCCTCCTGTGTACTGGGACTACACCTCAGTTTCCCATCCCCCTTCTGAGCTAGTTTAAATCCAACCGAATGGCACTAGCCAATTTCCCACCCAGGATATTCGTGCCCCTCTCATTCAAGTGGAGACCGTCCTGTTTGTATAGGTCCCACCTTCCCCAGAACGAGCCCCAATTGTCCATGTACCTGAAGCCCTCCCACCTGCACCATCCCTGCAGCCACGTCTTCAGCTGAAATCTCTCCCTGTTCTTTGCCTCGCTATCACGTGGTACGGGTGACAAACCAGAGATGACCACTCTGCTTGTTCTAGCTCTCGGCTTCCACCCTAGCTCCCTCAAATCCTGCCTGACATCCCTATCCCTCTTTCTACCTATGCCGTTGGTGCCTATGTATATCACGACTTGGGGCTGGTCAGCCTCTCCCCTCAGGACCCTAAACACACGATCCGAGACATCACAGACCCTGGCACCTGGTCGGCAACACACCAATCGTGAGTCTCTTTCGTTCCCGGCAAATCTTCTATCAGTCCCTCCAACTATTGAGTCCCCAATGACTATCACTCTCTTCCTATCCCCGCTCCCCTTCTGTGCAAGAGGGACAGACTCTGTGCCAGAGACCTGCACCCTACTGCATACCCCTGCGAAGTCGTCCCCGGAACAGTATCCAAAATGGTATAGTTGTTTTTCAGGGGAGCGACCGCAGGGGATTTCAGGGGAACGACCACAGGGGAAGGTTGGTCAAGCTACACCGGGTAAATGTGCATTTTTGGCTGAAGAAACATGTGTTTCAATGTGAGCTAATGGAAGAAACCATGGAGTCAAAGCTAAACATTTCGACAATAAGACAACCATTCTTAAAAGCAGCATACAGCGTGAAAAAGAAATGAGCTGCTTTAATATCCACTTAAAATTTATGTGGAATATCAGATGGAATTTTCTTATTGACTCCATTGTGCAATCATGTCGAGCTAAAAATGTTAACTGCATTAATTAATACTAACCAGAAATGGACTTTGTTGTAAATGGTTTGACGGTTTTCTGTATCTGGAACATCCCTTTTCCTTCTCCAACGAAGATCGTACCAACCTATGGTACCAAACTGTGAGTCAAACGGATGGGACACGTAATCTTTAAATTTCTCATCAAAACAGTCTAATCGTATGGTTCTGTGCAATAAAAGAGAAAGAATAAACATGTTTCCAACAATTTTGCTGATGTTTATGAACAGAATGCTCAAATTCAAAAAGTTTGGGCTGGCATGTCTGCTTCCTCCAGCCTGTTTAAACTGTTACATTCAATGTGAAATTTGTCATAAGTTTTAGCACACAGGTCTATGTGATCTGCGCCACCACCTTCTATTCGTCATACATGCTTTCCCCCTCTTCCTGTAATACATTCCTTGAAGTGTTCAATGAGATTTTGATTTTAAATCTTATCGTCATATTCTTTTGATTCTCAAGCATCAATGAATCTGATGTTGCCGCCATTCCATGCAGTGCACAGCACGTCAAACAGGTGTCTTACTCTTGCCATGAGCACTGAGGTAGTATGGGGTCACAACTGTCTCATAGTTCAGAATGAAATTCTACATATAGGGCTATGAAGAGTCATGCAGTTAATTTTATTTGATATGCTATTTCTTTTCTTCACAAATATGCTGGATTTAAAGTGATCTTCACCCTCATTTAAAATGAATTCAATATCCAACCATCTGTAAAACTAGCATATCCAAATTTTAATTTGAGTTCAGTGTTACACAAATATATGACTTTTTTAAAAATTATTTTCGAGTCAACATTAACATTTCATTCCCTGACAACGGGTGAACTTACTTTTAAACTCCAATTTTCCTTCGGTATTAATGGAGAGGTGAGCCTTTTTGCAAGCACCGAAAGGCTGGACCAGTTTATGCTAAAACTTACGGAACTGTAAGTTTCACAAATATGTTCCTATTAAACACTAATTCCTATTGAAGCAGTATGAAGCTAAATTCATTCAACTGGACAGCAAAAACGGTCAAGATTTTAAAAGCAAGCAACTATTTTGAAGTCACTCTTCGAACTAAATTCCATCTTGGTGTGTGAGAGTCCATAGGTTCCTCACTCTCAACGAACCATTCAACTGTCATGCAATTACTGAAACACACAGACAAAAAACATCAATGTTAACAGTCACTAAGATTTTGAGAGTGATTTGGAATTCGTACTCAATACCCCCTGGGGAAAATCTGTTCCAATCTGGATAGTACTCACTTATCACCATCCCACCTACCTTCCCTACCACCTCCTCCCCATCAAAACTATTTGTTTCTGAGCTCCCTTCCACCCTCCATTTCTCAGGAAGGGTCCTGACCCAAAACCTCAACTTTCCTCAGCCTCTGATGCTGCCTGCCCTGCTGTGTTCCTCCAGCTCCACAATGTGTTATCTCAGACACCAACATTGGCAGTTCTTACTATCTGGATAACTCATTCTCACCTTGTCACAAGTGATTTATACTCATTATCTTTTCAGATGACGCATGTACATGTATATACATAAATATACATATTGCACTTTTATGCCTGAACCACTAACCGAGAGGATATTTTAAAAGAGTCTCTTCATATCTGCATGAAAGAGAAATCATCAAGGTCATAACTTTCATTTTAGGAATAACTCGAACATTCAAAGTACTCACAGTCAGTGTCCCATTTCCTTGACCAGTCAATTTGATGTGAATCTTTCTTCCAAGTGGAAACTGTAACAGCAATTATATTTGAGAGTCAAACACTTAATTGCATCACCAATATTTCCTTGTCTGTTTGAAGCATAAGATAATGAAATAATCATGGACAGATTGGCCAACAGTGTAATTTAATGTGTGTGATGGCAACTCAAAATCACAACCATTGAAGTGATCTTTAAAAAGCTACTGTCATACAACAGAGCACTTTTTGAGATGCAGTGATGAACATACTTCCTGAGATGCAAATAATATATGCCAAATTAATTCCAAAGAATACCTTTACAATTAAAAAGAAGCTAAAAATCTCTTTACATTGCGAAGATTGTCAGATTGCTATTAGTCAATGGAAATCGTTCAGAACAATTATTTATTCCCAGATGAAAAGGAAGTGTATACATTTCATGACAACAAAATGTGAGGCTGGATGAACACAGCAGGCCAAGCAGCATCTCAGGAGCACTTTTGTCCTCCTGAGATGCTGCTTGGCCTGCTGTGTTCATCCAGCCTCACATTTTGTTGTCTTGGATTCTCCAGCATCTGCAGTTCCCATCATCTCGTATACATTTCATTTCCACATCTTATCCAAGAGAGAAAAAAAAAACACCTTCATGAATGCATTGTCAAACAAGAAGACTCACAAAAAAAGTCATTTGGCCCATTGAATATTCCTCCATCATTCGGTGAGATCATGGTTGATCTCATTACATGTATCATGACACAGCATTTCCACCAAACCCTCCTTATAGCTAATACATTCCGATTCAAGTAACATCCTGGTAAATCTCTGTTTCTGGGCCATGCCTTGTCTTTCTAAATATTTTTTCAGTCACCTACAAATTTAGCCACAGCACATGCACCGCTTTCCTCCAAGTCATTAATAAACAAGCACAAGAGCTTTGGTTCCTTCAGCGCGTTCCTTCATTTCTTACTGACAAGCCAACCCTGGCATCTCTGTCCATTTGTATCGGAGATAATGGGAACTGCAGATGCTTCAGAATCCAAGATAACAAAGTGTGGATCTGGATGAACACAGCAGGATGAACACACAGAAGTAGAAGGGTCTCGGCACAAAACGTCAGCTTTTACGCTCCTGAGATGCTGCTTGGCCTGCTGTGCTCATCCAGCTCCACGCTTTGTTATCTCTGTTCATTTGCCTGTTCTTTCTATCGGACATGAATCATTGGCTATTTCGTTCCCAACACTTATCCCCTAACAACCACCTCTCTGTGATACCCAGAGTGATGTATCTGTCAATTTCAATCTGCACCACAAACTCATTCACTTTGTTTCATACACTCCCTGCAATTCAATACAAGATCTTCAGTCTGGCATTTACAGCCACCCTTCTTATCTGCAGCAGCTGAAGTGAGACTCCTGACCATTTCCAAACTTTTTGTCCTATTACTTGCTCTGGAAACTTTGCTGAGCACTTACCAGCTTCTAACTTTTTCCACAATTTTCCATGCAACTGAGCTCACCCACTCCACACTTTTTATTTTTACGCCCTAGCCCCAGACCTAGCTCTGTATTTTGCGAGGATACTTGTCCCAATATGATTCTCGTCGAGCCTATAACACCAGAACGACTCCCTCCTTCCCCATACCGATGCCAATGTCCCATGAATTCAAACACATTTCTGCCATGCCACCATTTGAACAATGTACATCTATAATTATGTTCACACCGTGCCAAATTGCTCAGATAATAATCCAGAGATTATTACCATTCTGGTTCTGCTTTCTCACCTCAGCACCTCGGTGCTCATAATCCCTCAGGAGAACCTCTTTCCTCTTTCTTCCATATCAATGGTACCTGTGTGGACCACGATAGCTGGATTTCTACTCCTCCCACTTCAAGTTCCTTTGTAGCCGAGATGGAATCTCCCGAACCTGGGCACCAGGCAGGCAACACTACTTTCGAGACTCTCGATCCTGGTCACAACGAACAGTGTTCATTCCCCTAACTATACTACCTCTGATTATAACTACATTTCACTTTTTATTCCCTCTTCAATGTCCCCCTGTACCACAGTGCTACAGTCAGTTTACTCATCTTCCCTATACCCTGCACTCTCATCCACACAGGAAGAAAGAATCTCAAACCTGTTAGATAAGATCAAAGGCCAAGGTTCCTTCTGCACTACATCCTGAAACCTTCCACCTGCCCTGTTCTTTGTCATTGGCCACTGACCAAGTTTCAGCTAGTTAATCTAAGGTGTGTGACTGCCTCCTGAAGCACAGCATTCCCCAGTAACTGTCCCCCACATGATTTGTTGATTGGTAAAAACTGAGATTCCAGTTCATCAACCCTAAGCTGGAGTATGGGGCCTGACCACTCGCCCGTCATGTAGGTACAAATCATCATCTGGCCTGGCATCTCCATTTCAATTACTTCGCTCTTAATTTGATTTGAAAACATTCTGGTCTTTTAGTTTGTAGCCTGTAAATATTTCTCCGATTTACTTTCAATCTGAAAGCTACCGATAATAGATTCTTAAACCAGTAGCGATCACCAACCAATGAACCTGGTTCACCCTCTCGGTCCCTGATTCTGGCTTCAATTCACCCTGTCTCAAAAAAAATGCTTACGAACTATCAGGCAAAAAAAGCAAGCAAATGGCACCTCTTACCCTCTGCAGTGACTTACCGGATTGCCACCAAGTTCCCCAAAATATATATTCACTAGGTGCATTTCACTCGAGATGTGATCTCTCCTTCCAGAATGTGCAAAGTATACTGATCCATAGCAATATACTACCTTCAAAACCTCAGCTCTTAGCTTATTACTTTTGAGTACATTCTCAATGCTTTCTCCAAGTCCAAACACAACACATTTACTGGTTTTCCTCTGTTAATTCTCCTCCCAAAACTTCCTCCAAAAACCCAAACAAATTAGCCAGACATAATTTCTCTTTCAGCAGGCTATGGTGATTCTGTTTGATTAGATTCTGATTTTCCAAATGTTCTGCTACTATTTTCTTCATAGTTGATTGCCACATATTTCCAACAATAGATGTTAGGCTGGTTCGGTTGTAGTTATCTTCTTTTTGCCTCTCTCCTTTTTAAACAGGGATGTCACATCAGCAGTTTTCCAGCCCTCAGATGCTTCTCTGGAATCTAAACCTTTTTGGGAAATTACAGTCAAAGCAGACACCGACTCTGAAGCTCATTGTTTAGAATCTTAGAAAGTAAACCATCACGGCAAAGAGTCCAATCTGCTTTCACTCCATTAGATTGTCTACTGCTACTTTTCTCATGGTAGTGATGGTGTGGTAGTGATGTGTTTAATTCCTCCCTGTGTTCTTTAGTAATAAGGGGATCCTTGAAGTATCTTCCACTGTAAAGACTACCCTTTTCTCATTATCACTGATAATGGGAACTGCAGATGCTGGAGAATCCAAGATAACAAAGTGTGAAGCTGGATGAACACAGCAGGCCAAGCAGCATCTCAGGAGCACAAAAGCTGACGTTTCAGGCCTCGACCCTTTTCTCATTATCATTGTTTCTTGATTTAAAAATTAACCTGGCCGTTACAGCCTAGCATATGATTAATGGCATTACCTCTAAAACCTTCTTGGCTAAAGTGTTCAATAAATTGCTGCAACCTGAAAGAAGTAATTCTTCCCTGAATTAATGGGCAACCAATTTGAAAATGTGGCCTCTGGTCGTAAAATCTTTCACAAATGGGAGTAATCTCTACGGATATACACTATCAAGCCTCTTAAGAATCTTAAATGTTGAAAAAATAAGATTGTTTTCAATCTTAAAAACGCCAATGAACGTAGTCCCTGCCTGCCCAACTTTCCTAAGCATAGCAATCCCCTCCGCCATTTCCGAAATCAACCCAGTCAACATGAGGTGTACGGCCTCCGCAGCATTCGCTCTGTGGCTGTACATGACTTGTCAGTTACCATCTTGCTGCTACAACTCTACCTCTATTAACGATGCAGTCCTCTGTCCATCCGAACATACTACCGTTGAACACACGGGCTCTTTTCCTTCGAGACACCTTACGAGCTGTACCTTATCAAATGCTTTGTTGAAATCTCAATGTACGACATCAACCGGTGGTCCTTCATCAGTAATGTTTGTTTCCTTCTCAAAGCACTGTAGCAAGTTTGTCAAGTATTATTTCCCCGTTATGAAAGGATGTTCACTCTGTAGGATGTTATAGCACACTCAGTACCCTGTTATTTCATCTTTCATTGCCGGCATGAACATCTACCCAGGTTCACCTAAATTGGCAATACTGGCTTACTACTTTGTCCAAGTATCTTTGTAATAATGGTGTTATGTTCACCATCTTTCAATCCTCTGCGAATTTTCCACAATCTAAGGATTCTTGGAACATTATCATCAGTGCCTCCATTGTATCTGTCGCTGCGCTGTTCAACATGAGAGGATACAACTCATCACACACCTTGGATATTTTCTCTACTGATTGGAGTCATGTTTGGAATTCTGTGCAGTGACATTCACTTTTAACAGTTTGCTAAATACTACCAGGAACAGAAATTGTCATCCAGCTGCAACTAAACTAAAGCTTTCAGCACAGAAGGAAGTGTTTCAATTCATTATGAACCTCTTAACTCCTGAAAAGGGCAATACAATTTGCCTCAGTCCATAAATGTTCTTCCTCCAACATCCTGAGATGCATCATCTGTATTTCTTCAAATTTACCACAGATTCTGTTTCAATCATCCTTTCAGCAATACGCATGACAACAATTCGGCATTTTTAGTCCCCCTGTAGCCTCCGTTGCACATGTGCATTGTTAGATGATTATTTATTTGCGTGCCTGCTTTTTTGCTCGAATGGATAAAGGTAAATTTCTGTTCTTTTGTCATCAGAGCTATTGCCTCCTCACTCTCATCTTCCTTGTTTTATCCTGTGCTGGAATATTTAATTTGTTGACATATCTGAAATATGTTGTTGAATGGATCGGGTTTTGTAACATTGCATTCCCCATAGACCACCTACCGATGCTGTTGCTTGTTCTCACAGTTATTATCTTGCAGAGTGGAAAATGCAGTTTGAAAGCAATGGAACATTATCGATGAAGAAGTTGATGCATAAATTGCTGCGATCTTCCAAACTACAAACTCACCTTCAATTCTTTCTCGGTCAGAGCATTATGCCGGCGCAAATGAATCGTGTTCTCAATGGGACTTCCAAAACCATGGAATTGAATTTTCATGTTGATTTCTTCTTCCCTCTTCAGAAATGCAAAGTAGTATCGTGATGAAGCTTCCAAGGCGATGATTGTGTCCTTCAATGAACGGAAAAGTGACTTTTAGATTCACGGAAATATTTCACTACTTCTATAGACATGAAAGGCAAACATTCTCCCTGCATATGACCCAGTCTCATTTTATCGTATCTTTCTGATTTTACATGCCACGGGATAATCATTGCAGTGTAACAGAAATGTTGATCATGGAAATTTATCACTGTTTTCATAAATAATGGCAAATTTTCAACATCTTGCAATTGTATGAAGGCTCAGTCTCATCACACCTCGCCTGCTGCACAAAGACATTCTTACACTGCTTTCAATGTTAGGGCTGAAACAAAACACAATCATGACACAAATGCATCAACACACCACTTTCAACAGGATCTGATATCCTTGCCAGGCACTGGAGGGGTTGCGGAGACTGGTGAGTGGATAAAGTCGTTCCTCTGTTCAAGCAGGAAAACAGGGACTTTCCAGGAAACTAAAGACTGGTGAGTGTCTCATGTCTCAAAAGTATGGGCTAATAAGGGACAGCCAGCATGGTATTATGCAAGGCAGGTTATGTCTTACCAAGTCAGTTGAAGTTTTCACGGAGGTGACAAGGGTGATCAATTCGGATCGAACAGTTGATAACATATACATGGATTTTACGAAGGTTTTCAACAAGGTCCCTCATGGTATGCTCATCCAGAAGATTAAGATCCATGAGATCCATGGTGACTTGGCCTGCCCATATAAGGCAGACGGTAGCGGTGGAAGGCTGACAAAGATAACACAGTATAGGGCTGGAGGAACACAGCAGGCCAGGCAGCATCAACAATGTCAGCTTTCCTGTTCCTCTGATGCTGCCTGACCTGCTGCGTTCCTCCAGCTCCACACTTGGTTAACTCTGATTCCAGCATCTGCAGTTCTTGCCGTCTCAGTGGTGGAAAGCTGTTTTTCTGGCTGCAGCTCAGTGACGAGTGGTGTTCCGCATCGATGTGATTTCTGCTGTTTGTGATATGTGTAAATGACTTGGTTGCAAATGCAGATGGGGGATCACTAAGTTTGCAGATGATATAAGGACCAGTGGACTTGTGGACAGCATGGAAGGTTGTCAAAGGACACAGCAAGATACAGACCAATTGCAAACACGAGCGGAGAAATGGCCGATGGAATTTAATCTGGGCAGGCATGAGGTGTTGCATTTTAGGAGACCAAGTGTTAAGGAAAGGGATACACAGTTAATGGCAGGACCCCAAACAGCAGTGAAGTCCAGAGGGATCTTGGGGTCCTAGACCAGAACTCCCTGACAGTAGCCACACAAGTAGATAGGGTGGTCAAGAAGGCATATCGCATGCTTGCCTTTATTCATAGGGGAACTCAGTGCAAGAGTCAGGATGTCACATTGCAGCTTTACAAGACTTTGGTGAGACCACACAGAGTATTGCATTCAATTCTGGCCGCCACATTACACTAAGGACGTGCAGGCTTTGGACAGGGTGCAGAAGAGATTTACCAGCATGCTGACTGGAATAGAGGGTATGAACGAGAGGGAGAAGCTGGAAAAACTCTTCATTTTCTCTGGAGCAGTAGAAGCTGAGGGCAGGCTTGATAGAAGTCTCGAAAATTAGGAGATACATAAATACAGCTAACGGTCAGAAAATTTCTCCCCCGGAGTTGAAGTGTCCACTATTAGGGGGCATGCATTTAAGCTGAGAGGGGGGGAAGTTCAAAAGAGATGTGAGGGGCAAATATTTCACACTGAGCATGTTAAAAGTGTGGAATACATTGCCCGGGGTGGTAGTGGATGCAGATACGATGAAAGCATTTAAAAGGGACTTTTAGTTAAGTGCGCGAAGAGGTAAGGAATGGAGGACTATGGATCAAGGACAGGCAGAAGGGATTATTTCATTTGTTGTCATGTTTGGCCCAACATGGTGGGCCAAAGGGCACATTCCTGTTGCTGTCGTGTTCCAAGTTTTATGCTCACTTGTATCATGATTACAAAAAGTAGGATTGGGAAGAATTTTTGAGAAGCGTTTGTGAACATTATTTCATGTAAGGACAAACGGGATAAGGATCAGGTGACACAGCACGAACAGATTTTGGAGCCCATGATGAATCATACGGACCTCACAAGCACCAATGATCAGAGGGATCTCAGGATCTTGATGTGCATGCCTGTTGATCCCCCAATGTAATGGACCAGGTCGTTGAAGTGGTTTGGAAGGCACATTGGATACTTGTCTTTATTTGACTTAATATTAAGTGATAGAGTTTCAGAATAGGCAGGGTATGTACAAAATGTTGGTTAGGCCCAACAGTGAAGTCAACGGTGAGAAAATACAGTGAGACTTGGACAACGATCAGGCTTGGCCTGATAAAGGTTAAGTTACATTTGCGCCACACAAGTGATAAGCAGCAATCAGCTCCAACAAGAGAGAATATGACCACATCAAAAAAATTCCATGTCCTTACCCTCACATCATCCTTACATTTATTTTTTTTTTAAACGTGCAAGTGCTGTCCAAGCCATGCAAGGCTATGGGCCAGGTGTTGGAAATGAGGTTAGAACAATTCAGTGCTTGTCCTTGACTGTCACAGAATCCGTGAGCTGAAGAATGTATTTCTCCTGTATTGTAGATGACTCAGGTGCTTGGCTATCCACGAAACCAAGGTTAACACTGATCTAAAACTAAACTGGGTCAGTTATACAATCAGCAGTAGCCAGGTCCATGGTACAAACCACCCTGCTGTGGGACAGGGTCAGGCAAATCCAAGTGAGCGAACGTGGTTGGAGACTCATTCGTTGGGGGCATAGATTCTGTAGCCACATTTGAGACACCAGGGCTGCGTGTTGCATCCCTGCTGCCAAGGTCAAGGGCATCTCTGATTGGGTGCCAGAAATTCTTAAGGGGGAGGGTGAGCAGCCAGAGGCCACTGTGCACGTTGGTACCAATGACATAGGCAGAAAGAGGGATGACATCCTGCGGACTGTGTACAAGGAGTTAGCAAAGAGGTTGAAAGGCAGGACCGAGAGGGTAATAATTTATGGGTTACCACGAGTGCCACATGTTCGTGAGTTAAGTCAGAGAAAGATAGGTGAGATGAAAATGCATGGTTAAGGAGCTGGCACAGGGGGCTGGATTTCCGGTTCATGGATAATTGGGACCATTTCTGAGCAAGGGGTGACCTGTGTAAGAGGGATGGGAGGCAAGACGCTGTGAGCGGGTCAGGGCTGCGGAGGCCGGTCCCTGTGAGCGGGTCAGGGCTGCAGGGGCCAGTCCCTGTGAGCGGGTCGGGCTGCGGCGGCCAGTCCCTGTGAGCGGCTCAGGGCTGCGGGGGCCAGTCCCTGTGAGCGGGACATGGATGCGGGGGCCAGTCCCTGTGAGCGGGACAGGGCTGCGGGGGCCAGTCCCTGTGAGCGGGACAGGGCTGCGGGGGCCAGTCCCTGTGAGCGGGACAGGGCTGCGGGGGCCAGTCCCTGTGAGCGGGACAGGGCTGCGGGGGCCAGTCCCTGTGAGCGGGACAGGGCTGCGGGGGCCAGTCCCTGTGAGCGGGACAGGGCTGCGGGGGCCAGTCCCTGTGAGCGGGACAGGGCTGCGGGGGCCAGTCCCTGTGAGCGGGACAGGGCTGCGGGGGCCAGTCCCTGTGAGCGGGACAGGGCTGCGGGGGCCAGTCCCTGTGAGCGGGACAGGGCTGCGGGGGCCAGTCCCTGTGAGCGGGACAGGGCTGCGGGGGCCAGTCCCTGTGAGCGGGACAGGGCTGCGGGGGCCAGTCCCTGTGAGCGGGACAGGGCTGCGGGGGCCAGTCCCTGTGAGCGGGACAGGGCTGCGGGGGCCAGTCCCTGTGAGCGGGACAGGGCTGCGGGGGCCAGTCCCTGTGAGCGGGACAGGGCTGCGGGGGCCAGTCCCTGTGAGCGGGACAGGGCTGCGGGGGCCAGTCCCTGTGAGCGGGACAGGGCTGCGGGGGCCAGTCCCTGTGAGCGGGACAGGGCTGCGGGGGCCAGTCCCTGTGAGCGGGACAGGGCTGCGGGGGCCAGTCCCTGTGAGCGGGACAGGGCTGCGGGGGCCAGTCCCTGTGAGCGGGACAGGGCTGCGGGGGCCAGTCCCTGTGAGCGGGACAGGGCTGCGGGGGCCAGTCCCTGTGAGCGGGTCAGGGCTGCGGGGGCCAGTCCCTGTGAGCGGGACAGGGCTGCGGGGGCCAGTCCCTGTGAGCGGGACAGGGCTGCGGGGGCCAGTCCCTGTGAGCGGGACAGGGCTGCGGGGGACAGTCCCTGTGAGCGGGTCAGGGCTGCGGGGGACAGTCCCTGTGAGCGGGTCAGGGCTGCGGGGGCCAGTCCCTGTGAGCGGGACAGGGCTGCGGGTGCCAGTCCCTGTGAGCGGGACAGGGCTGCGGGTGCCAGTCCCTGTGAGCGGGACAGGGCTGCGGGGGCCAGTCCATGTCAGCGGGACAGGGCTGCGGGGGCCAGTGCCTGTGAGCGGGACAGGTCTGCGGAGGCCAGTCCCTGTGATCGGGTGAGGGCTGCGGTGGCAAATAGCTGTCAGGGGGTCAGGGCTGCGGGGGCCAGTCCCTGTGAGCGGGTCAGGGCTGCGGGGACCAGTCCCTGTGAGCGGGTCAGGGCTGCGGGGACCAGTCCCTGCCAGGGGGTCAGGGCTGCGGGGACCAGTCCCTGCCAGGGGGTCAGGGCTGCGGGGACCAGTCCCTGCCAGGGGGTCAGGGCTGCGGGGGCCAGTCCCTGTGAGCGGGTCAGGGCTGCGGGGGCCAGTCCCTGTGAGCGGGTCAGGGCTGCGGGGGCCAGTCCCTGTAAGCGGGTCAGGGCTGCGGGGGCCAGTCCCTGTGAACGGGTCTGGGCTGCGGTGGCAAATAGCTGTCAGGGGGTCAGGGCTGCGGGGGCCAGTCCCTGTGAACGGGTCTGGGCTGCGGTGGCAAATAGCTGTCAGGGCTGCGGGGGCCAGTCCCTGTGAGCGGGTCAGGGCTGCGGGGGACAGTCCCTGTGAGCGGGTCAGGGCAGCGGGGGACAGTCCCTGTGAGCAGATCAGGGCTTTTGGGGCCAGTTTCTATGAGCAGGACACGGCTGCGGGGGGCAGTACGCTGTGAGCAGGTCAGGGCTGCGGGGGCCAGACCCTGTGAGCGGGACAGGGCTGCAGGGGGGCAGTGCGCTGTGAGCGGGACAGGACTGCTGAGGGCCAGTCCCTGTTAATGAGCCACAGCTACGGGGGGCAGTCCCTGTGAGCGGGTCAGGGCTGCGGGGGCCAGTCGCTGTGAGCAGATCAGGGCTTTTGGGCCAGTTTCTGTGAGCAGGACACGGCTGCGGGGGGCAGTACGCTGTGAGCAGGTCAGGGCTGCGGGGGCAAGTCCCTGTTAGTGGGTCAGGGCTGCGGGCGCCAGTCGCATCAGACTACAGATTAGATTTTACCAATAAAACAGAAGTTTATTACATTGAAGAAATAAAATAAACCAAAATATCAAATATAGCAGTTTCAAAAATTTCAGAACACATTGCAAAAGAAAGTTACCCATGAGAACTTTCCCCTTGACTACTCACAAACTTAAGCTTAGCCTTCCTCAGTTTTTTCACAGTCTGCAGAATTCAAACAAAATACTCGGGGTCTGAAAGATTCACAAATAATAACCCTTACTCTGAGACAACTTATTCCTTTAACTGTTCTAAACAATCGCCTTTTCTGGAGAGACTGTGCTTAATTCTGAAGTCAATGCTTAACAAACAGAGCTTGCAGTACAGAAACAGGCTCATGATGTTATCTATGTTTCACACAAGACTCTTTCTACCCCTTTTTAACCCTACCCTTTACCTCATGTGCTCCTCTGGCTTCCTCTTAAAAGTATCTGTGCTATCATTTCAGCCACTCTTCCTGGTTCAAATTTTAACCACTTTCTGGGCAAAGTTGCTTCTCCTGAGTTTCCTGTTAGATTTATTAGTGGCTATGTAGCATCTATATTAATAAAACATTCTTCTATCTGGTCTCAAGAATGAAGCTCCAATAATAGAATTACGAGGTGTGAAGATTTGATAGAGTATAAAACTTGTGCTCTTTCCCCAACATTTTCCACTGAGGAATGAACAAGGAGAGTTCAAGAGCATCCCTGTTACATCCATTGATCAGGAGACTAAAATATCCATTAAACATTCAGTCGGCATTCCACAGCAGTAACACTGATCATATTGTAGTATTCCTCAGAGAGTTTCATGACTGATTCACTGAGAAGCAATCTTGGCTGAGGTTTCTCAGTGGATATTATTCAGAATAAAGCAACATGTTGCCTTCGGCTGTATTGGAAAGCTGCTGGTAATGGAACTGTTGAAAGCATTCACACCTTTTCTGGATCCATCTTTTATTCCTGTACTTATCTCATTGCTACACTTTTTGTGCTTTACAAAAGCATTTCCTTTGTCATTTAAAACAATGCAGTCTCTGTCTCTGTAACTTCTATCTCTGTCTAATTTTACATTGTTGCATTTTTCTTGATTCATTCACAAGATGAGGGCGTCACTGGTCAGGCAGCATTTATTGCCCATCCCTTATTGCCCGGAGGGCAGTTAAGAGTCAACCACATTGCTGTGGGTCTGGAGTCACATGTAGGGCAGACCAGGTAAGGAATGCAGTTTTCTTTCCTAAAGGACATCAGTGAACCTAGACAGGTTTTTCCAACAATCGACAATGGATTCACGGCCATCATTAGATTGTTAATTCCAAATATTTATTGAATTCAAATTCTACCATCTGCCGTGGTGGGTTTCGAACCCAGGTCCCCAAAACATTACTTGGGTTTCTGGATTAACAGTCCAGCGATAATATCACTAGACCATCACCCCTCCTCCAACTTTTAGCTGCCTAGGCCCGAATCTCTGGAATTCCCTTCCCATGCCCCTCCATTTTCACTCTTTCCTCCTGAAAGCTGCCTTTTTGGCAATACTTTATGTCACTTGTCCTAATAACTACCGATTTGTAATTAAATACACTCAGTGTGGATTTGTTCACGGGTGATCACGTCTGGGTAGTACAACAGCAAAATACTGCAAATGCTGGCAATCTAAAGTAAGACCAAAACACGCTGGAAATATTCAGCACAATGGACCTATCTTTGGACTTCTGATGGCAGGTTAATGAAACATTAATTCTGTTTCTCTGTCCACAGACGCTGCCAGACCTTCTGAGCAGTTCTGGGATTTTCTGATTTCATTTGTGTCTGATGAACTTGATTCTATATTTGAATTTCATGATTCATAGAATCCCTACAGGGTGCAAGCAGGCGATTCATCCCATCAAGTCAACACCAACCCTCCAAACAGCGTCCCAGCCAACACATCCCCTATCCTATCCCTGTAACCCTTCATCTCCAATGGCTAATCCACCTAATCTACACGTCCCTGCACACTATGGGTAATTTCGCATAGGCAATTTAGCATGGCCAATCCACCTACCCTCCACATCTTTGGACTGTGGAAGGAAACCAGAGCACCTGGAGGAAGCCCACACAGACATGGTGAGAGTGTGCAAACTCCGCACAGACAGTCTCCTGAGGCTGGAATCAAACCCTGATCCCTGGTGCTGTGAGTCAGCAGTTCTAACCACAGAGTCACTATGCCGCACCAGTTTGAATTGGTGTTAAAGAGGGTCAAGGAGAGTAGAGCATTTGATGCAGCTTACGGAGGTTTCAAGGTGGCTTTGGACTAGTTCACACATGATGAATTGGTCAAAACAGAAGGTGGTGATGGAATCTGAGGGAAAGTAGCAAATGGAACAAAATAAACTCAGTGACTGCAGACAAAGGGTAATGCTCACTGTAGTTGTAGTTGAAAGGTCATTTCTATTGGGATTCCACAGGGTTCAGTATTGGGTCCTTTCCCTTTCATGGTAGATAGCAAAGAAGCAAACTTAAGTGCAGGGGGCACCATTAAAAATTTGCAGATGATAGACTAAAAATGAGTGCATGGTTGATAAAGAGGAAGAAAGCTGCAGACTTGGAATATAGTAACAATGGGCTGATCGGTTAACAGAAAGGGACAAATAGAATTTAATCTGCCGGAATGTGCAGTCAGGCATTTGGGGAGGGCAAACTAGTCAATAGGATACACAATAAATGATACAATACTGATCAGCTTAGAGGCACAGCGTATGTTTCCAGATACTGGGGGGAGCAATGAGCAGCACATGGTTTGCAACTCTATCAGCTACAAGTTCCCCTCCAAGTCATACTCTCAACTCAACTGGGGTCAGAACCAAGTATAATCTATCCTAGAAATGGAGACTGTTCAGAGGGGCTAAGGAAATAAGCTATTTTTGTGAAAGGGTGTAGTTAGTGAAACTTCCAGAGCTGGAATGTCTGGGGAGAACCGTGTGGATTAGTAAAACACTGAGGAAGTCTAAACTCTCAGTTGTGTGAATGGTGAAGGAGGAAGACCCCACAATTTGAGGGACAGAAACTGAGCAGAAGCAGTTAAATCTAACATGCAGATTTGATAGAGAAAGAAAACCGCTCCAGATTGTTAAGTAACTGTAAAGTGACTGTTTTAGGGAGTACATGGGATGCTGTTTTGTTGTGTTTTGCAACCTTTCAAACTGTGTTATATAGTTAGTTTGGTTTGCTTTATTGTATTTTACTTTCTTTAGTGCAATGAACTGTTTTATTGTTAAAACCAAATGTGCAGCTTTGTGTGCTTATGTTTCAGTGAAAGGCTGCCACACTAAATTGAAGAAAAATTGATAATCAAGTCAGATTTCATTCTCGGATGTGGCCTGGCTTGTAACAACAGCAGCTGGAATCATAGCACCAGCAAAAGAAGAATAAATGAAAAAACTTTGTTGGGAGCAGACTGTATAGTTTTCGACATTGTAGAAGAGAAAGAGGACTAACAGAGGTGCTTCTGATCCGGAAGGGAAACAACCAATGATTCTGTTGTGCACATTATTTGCCCAAAGACAAGCATTGAATACAAGTTAATTGTGCCCTTGGACACAGCACTGTTTTAGTAGGATATGAAATTTCACTTTAGAATCCATTTTCACTCGCAAATATTGATGGGGAGCACTATTTAATAAAGTGAATTTCTTCAACATCTTCAGAGCTGCATGTTTATCATTCGTATACATGGGAAATCTCAAATTCATTTTGCAGTTACATGAAAATAATGTACAAGGAAAGGAATTTAAACTCAGTATTTTGCACTTCAATTGAGCACAGGCCTTACTCATAAAAATCTCATCTCCTGAATCCCTCTCCAGAATTGATTAACAATGGATACTATATTCATTACAGACGGTATAGGAGATTTTCCGTGTTGTAGCCCATTCCGAAATCTAGGCAAAGCTTCTTGGCGCCTCGCTGCAGGAGTTAAAGATCTGGGGAAATTGCTACATCTTACATCCCTGCCTAGGGGATGCTTCAACATCATTTCCTCAGATAACCACATGTCCATATACATGTTTTCATATTGGGGAGGTCTAAACAGGACACAAACACCTCCAAGGGTATGCCAGCTGACGCCTACATTGAAAGCGTAATACTGAGAATGCTGGAAATCTGAAATAACAGTAAGCGCTGGAGAAACTCAACAGGCCTGGCAGAATTTATGGAGAGAAAAAGGCCGAATTTTACTGTCAGCTATACATCAGTGACTAATACTATTTATTTCAGAGGAAAGGTGACCGGACCTGAAGCCTTAACTTTGATTTCTCTTCACAAATGCTGCCCAGACCGGCTGAGCTTTTTCAGCAACTTCTGTTTTTTGTCTCTTATTTACAGCATCCACAGTTCTTTTGGTTTTTAACACTATTTATTTCTTGAGTTGTAAGGTTTTTGGATTTAAGTTCTTGCCCACTGAGGTGAAAGCTATATCTAGCCCATGTAGTATGGTAGTAAAGGGATGGTGCACTGACTGTGGGGCTGCCTTATGGATGTGTGGTTAAACATTAAACATTCAGTAGGCATTCCACAGCAGTAACACTGATCATATTGTAGTATTCCTCAGAGTTTCATGACTGATTCACTGAGAAGCAATCTTGGCTGAGGTTTCAGAATAAAGCAACATGTTGCCTTCGGCTGTATTGGAAAGCTGCTGGTAATGGAACTGTTGAAAGCATTCACACCTTTTCTGGATCCATCTTTTATTCCTGTACTTATCTCATTGCTACACTTTTTGCGCTTTACAAAAGCATTTCCTTTGTCATTTAAAACAATGCAGTCTCTGTCTCTGTAACTTCTATCTCTTGTTTAGAACAGTTAAAGTATTTTGTTAGAATTCTGCAGACTATGAAAATACTGAGGAAGGCTAAGCTTTAAGTTTGAGAGTAGTCAAGGGGAAAGTTCTCATGGGTAACTTTCTTTTGCAATGTGTTCTGAAATTTTTGAAACTGCTATATTTGATATTTTGGTTTATTTTATTTCTTCAATGTAATAAACTTCTGTTTTATTGGTAAAATCTAATCTGTAGTCTGATGTGCTTATGTTTCAGTGAAAGACCACAAGGTTTGACAAAGGGGAAAAAGATCTAGCGAGGCAGGTTTTATTCTGGGGTTTGACTATTCCACTTGCTGAAGCAGCTGGAATCGTAACAATTCTCATTTCTTGTCCTGCTGTGCTGCATTGGTGATAAATCTGTACCTTTGTTTGCTCTCCCAGGTGGAAGTAAAAAAAATCACATGGTATTCTTTAGAGGAAAAACAGGTGAGATCTCACTATCAACATTGCTAAAAGTGATTATCAGGTCATTATCACATTACAGTTTGTGGGAGCTCATGCAAGTAAATTTACTGTTTGTAGGAACTTATGTAAATACATTCTCTATGTTACAGCAGTGACTACACTTTGTCTGTTTCAAAGCACTTTGGTTTGTCCTTATTGGGGAATATCAATCAAGTCTGAATCCTATTTATGTGTGTTTGGAACTAGGTCAGTGAGTTATAAATGTTCAGTTTAATTTTATGCTTAAAGCAATAATTAATTAACTACCAGATTATCCATTCCCCTTTCCCAATTTAACATAGAAACAGAGAAAATTGGACTGGGAGTAGGCCATTCAGTTCTTGAGCCTGCTCCACCATAAAATATGAGCATGCCTGCTCATTGCTGTTCCTGCTTTCTCCCGATATTCTTTGATCTCTTTAGCTCGAAGAACAATATCTAACTCTGTCTTAAAAATATTCAATGATAGAAAATTCCACTGGCTCACCATTCTCTTGGCGAAGACATTTCTCCTCATCTTCGTTCTACTGTGCATCCTTAGTCTGTGACCTTTGGTTCTGCAATCTCCAGTCATGAGGAACACCCTTCTTCACTTACCCTCTCTGATACTCTCCAGCTGTGTGACTTGAATCCACAACCTTTTGACTCAATGGTGATATTTCTACTAAGCCAATACAGTAACAATGGAATCTGTCATGTACCTCCACATCACAGCTATTTCTTTTCTCCATGACTTCATCTTGATTGGCAGCTTGTAAACAGTCAGCACCATACAATACTAGCATAGTAAGTGGCTCCCTACACTCAGAATAGAGAATCTCGAATGAGGATGCAAGTAGATGCCTTAAAGTGGATGCTCCAACTGGAATCTACAAGATACAGTGCAGTAACGCAACAACATTTCTTCAAAGGTTTCTCCAGAACCCACAACATCTACCAACCAGCAGGGCAAGGACAGCAGGCACATGGGGGCATCACTTCTCAGTTTCCCTCCAATCTTCGGATGTACACACAATCCTGACATGAAAATGTTGCCATTCCATCATCTTTACTGATTGAGAATTCTGCAACTCCCTCCTTATCATCGCTTTGGGAATACTGTGGTTTTGGAAGGCAGCTCAGGAGCATCTGCTCATGAGCAATTAATGCTGGCCCCGTATCAGTGATGCCCACATTCAATAAATAAATAATATTTTAAAAAGAGGCATTCAGAATGAATCACCTCTCTTGCCACCCACTTTGCCAATTGTGTTTCTAGGCCAACCCAAGCAGCACAATGAAAGCAAGATGCTCTGAGGCAGGAGGAATGAAGTAGTTTAAAATGGGAAATATTTGCAGTGGTGCAGAGAAAAAGACTGGCAAGTGGGGCAGATCAGAAATCTCTTTCCGCCAGTCAACCCAGGCATAATGATTGAATGGACTCATTCTGTGCTGTACAATTTTATGATTTTAACCATTGTGGAAAGTGGATGGCAAAGCACAAAGCCATCTATACAAAGTCTAAGTGCTTCAACAAGCAGCTAGGCTGCCACGTTACTTTCTGATTTATTGTGCAATTCCATTTCTTTGGTTTAATAGCTTTTTTAAAAAATAAATCTGTATGTACTTACAATGTGTTCTGCAAAACCCACAGCAATTGCTATTCTCCTTCCTTGAAGTTATAAGCAGTTTTACAACAAGGTACGAGAGGCAAGCAAAATCAATAAGGCCATACAAAGCAACCAATTCTGTTCAGGCCAGCATTCATTTCCTCAATCTGAATACACCTTTTACTTTCCCTCACCATGATACAGTACATTCCACATGCACCCACAAAAAAACTATTCATTTCCTGAGTTAGATGCTATAACACTTAAAAGACACTTAGAATCGTACATGAACAGGAAAGATTTGGAGAGTTATGGACCAGGAGCAGGCAGGTGGGACTAGTTTAGCTCGAAAATAAGTTTGGCACGGGCTGGTTTGACTGAAGAGTCTGTTTCCATGCTGTATGATTCTATGACTCTGTTTCTCAAGCAGTTCTCAGAAATATTATAAAAAGATTGAATCTAAAATGAGAAGAACAAAAGGTACTCATATACTCCTTTTTCCTCTCTCCAAGTTTAAGAAGTGACACCCAGAAAAAGAGAGTCACAATTTTGGCTATTTGATCTGAGCTTACAAGCTAAGGGATTCTGGACAGCAGCAGGAAGAGGGGTCAACCTATGTGCAGTTGGATGATGGATGTTAGAACGGAATATAGGAACATGTCATTTGAGAGCAACAGAAAGCCATTCAGCCCTTTAACTCTGCTCCACCATCCAGTGGCTGATCTGCTTGTGGACTCAAGCCCCTCTGTCCCTTTTCCCCAAGCCCTCGTCTCCCACATCTATCAAAAAACCATCTAACTCAACCTAGAATAAAGTCAATGGTACAGCCGCCAATACTTTTTGGGGAAGAGAATTCCACAGACCCATACCCCTCTGATGGAAATCCTCCTTGTCTCCATCATAGAAAGAAGACCTCCTGTTCTTAAATTGTACCCCCTTTTTTGAGATTCCCTCACGAGAGGAAACATTTTCCCTGTACACAATGTATCAAGTCCCCTCAGGATTTTATATATTGCCATAGGATCAATTCTCATTCTTCTAAGTTCCAACTGGTACAGATCCAACCTTTCCTCACAGGAGAACCCTATCTTCCCAGGAACAGGTCACAGAGTGGTGTCACAGAATGGCTGCCAACAAACCACAACCGATGTATGAGGGTGGCATAAGACAGACAGAATTGGCACACCATGACAGCAGGTCTCCTGGCAGGAGCGGCTACAAGCAGCAGCTTAATAAGAAGGTGCACTCACTATCTACTGGCAAGTTTCTGAAAATTTGCTCCGAGTGAGTGCATGAGAGCAGGCTGCACAGTGTGGTGTTTACACCATTTTCCTTTCACTCACTATACAGATCAATCATTGGATATGAACCCTTTGAAGAGCAGGTGTGCATGCTGGAATGGATAGAGATAGAGGAAGCTGATGTGCTGAAAATTTTGTCAAACATTAAGATTGACAAGTCGCCAGGCCAGGACCAGATTTGTCCTCGGCTGCTTTGGGAAGCGAGAAATGCAATTGCTTCGCCACTTGCGAAGATCTTTGCATCCTCGCTCTCCACTGGAGTCGTACCTGAGGACTGGAGAGAGGCAAATGTAATTCCTCTCTTCAAGAAAGGAAATACGGAAATCCCCGGCAATTATAGACCAGTAAGTCTCACGTCTGTCGTCTGCAAGGTGTTAGAAAGGATTCTGAGGGATAAGATTTATGACCATCTGGAAGAGCATGGCTTGATCAAATACAGTCAACACGGCTTTGTGAGGGGTAGGTCATGCCTTACAAACTTTATCGAGTTTTTTGAGGATGTGACTAGAAAAGTTGATGAGGGTCGAGCTGTGGATGTGGTGTATATGGATTTCAGTAAGGCATTTGATAAGGTTCCCCATGGTAGGCTCATTCAGAAGGTCAGGAGGAATGGGATACAGGGGAACTTAGCTGCTTGGATACAGAATTGGCTGGCCAACAGAAGACAGCGAGTGGTAGTAGAAGGAAAATATTCTGCCTGGAAGTCAGTGGTGAGTGGGGTTCCACAGGGCTCTGTCCTTGGGCCTCTACTGTTTGTAATTTTTATTAATGACTTGGATGAGGGGATTGAAGGATGGGTCAGCAAGTTTGCAGACGACACAAAGGTCGGAGGTGTCGTTGACAGTGTAGAGGGCTGTTGTAGGCTGCAGCGGGACATTGACAGGATGCAGAGATGGGCTGAGAGGTGGCAGATGGAGTTCAACCTGGATAAATGCGAGGTGATGCATTTTGGAAGGTCGAATTTGAAAGCTGAGTACAGGATTAACGATAGGATTCTTGGCAGTGTGGAGGAACAGAGGGATCTTGGTGTGCAGATACATAGATCCCTTAAAATGGCCACCCAAGTGGACAGGGTTGTTAAGAAAGCATATGGTGTTTTGGCTTTCATTAACAGGGGGATTGAGTTTAAGAGTCGTGAGATCTTGTTGCAGCTCTATAAAACTTTGGTTAGACCGCACTTGGAATACTGCGTCCAGTTCTGGGCGCCCTATTATAGGAAAGATGTGGACGCTTTGGAGAGGGTTCAGAGGAGGTTTACCAGGATGCTGCCTGGACTGGAGGGCTTATCTTATGAAGAGAGGTTGACTGAGCTCGGTCTCTTTTCATTGGAGAAAAGGAGGAGGAGAGGGGATCTAATTGAGGTATACAAGATAATGAGAGGCATAGATAGAGTTGATAGCCAGAGGCTATTTCCCAGGGCAGAAATGGCTAGCACGAGGGGTCATAGTTTTAAGCTGGTTGGTGGAAAGTATAGAGGGGATGTCAGAGGCAGGTTCTTTACGCAGAGAGTTGTGAGAGCATGGAATGCGTTGCCAGCAGCAGTTGTGGAAGCAAGGTCATTGGGGTCATTTAAGAGACTGCTGGACATGTATATGGTCACAGAAATTTGAGGGTGCATCCATGAGGATCAATGGTCGGCACAACATTGTGGGCTGAAGGGCCTGTTCTGTGCTGTACTGTTCTATGTTCTATGTTCTATGTTCTATATTAGCTGCAGCTCAGTGGGTTTCACTCCAACCGTTAAGACAGAATGTCATTGTTCAAGTCAGGATCTATAGACCTGAGAAGAAAATCTAGGCTAACATACCCAGTGGTCCATTGTTGGAGGTGCTGACCTTTGGATGATACCATTCGAACCAACACTCTACCCATTGAAATTGTGGCTTCAGGTGTCTAGTTGTTAAATACTCGTATTCCCTCTCAGGTAATGTAATGCCTCTGTTGTCAAGCAGAGTTATCCTGGTGTTTTGGTCAATACTAAGCTCTGAACTGATATTACTGAAGGGGTTTTCTGGTCACTGTGATGTTGCCGTTTGTGAGATCTCACTGTGCACAAATGGACTGCCGTGTTTCCACATTACGACAGTGACTCCAATTCTCAACTATTCTCTTGGCCAGAAGTTGTTTGGGATATCCTAAAGCTGTGAAATGCACAATGTTAAGAAAGAAAGCCTTCTCTTTCTTCCCTTTCATGGCCTCAGGACATTCCAAAGCACTTTACAGCCAATGAAGTATTTTGGCAGTCATCAGTTGGTAATACAGAACTTGAAAAAAATACATTTTGTTTATCCTTTTCATCTTGCACTTATTGGGGCAATTTGCAAGAAGTGAAGGGAAAAGCTGTACACAAAGAGAGTGCTGATTCATTTGGAAGTGGAACCACATCAATATTTAGGAACAGGTACAGCAAATGGTTGAAGTAAAGATGAATAAAGCAATTACAGTGGACTCTGAGGTGTTTCCACAGGGAAAACACCAGGACTCACTTCTTATTTACTATAATAGTTGATCCTTTTACATTGTATTTGATGTGAATTGTCCTGTTAAGTGCAAGTTGAAAAACTGGAGCAAAATATGCCTTTTCTCAGCAGTATTCATATTTTGGAAGTGTAGTCACTATTGCAATGTCAGGAAATGCAGCAGTCAATTTAGGCACAGCAAGCTGCTACAGTTAACAAAGCAACAGCGAGAAAAATTCATTCCCTCCACCAGTGATGGGAAGTAGCAGCTGTGCACATCATCTACAAAATCCCCTGCATAAATTCACCAAGGCTCTTTAGAAACCAACACTTTCATAAATACTACCATCTAGAAGGATAAGGGCAGCAAATTTATGGGAATACCACCACCTGCAAGTTGCCCTCCAAGCCATGGTTCAAGAAGGCAGCTCACCAACACCTTGTCAAGGGCAGCTATGAGTGGGCAATAAATACTGGCCAGCCAGCAGCAGCTCCATTCTAAGAATGAATACAAAAAAACCCCAGGTAATTTATTCAGTGCCAGTTCTTCCTTTCTTTAATGACTATTTAAAGTCTCTATTGATGGTATAACTAAAGCAGCACAAGCCCTTGTTTCCAACTGCTGCATCAAACACATAGAGTTCAAAATGTGCAACCAGAATTAATGACTGAACAGGCAGCCAAGTCAATATTTAGGAATAGGTTAAGCAAGTGGTCAAAGTAAGGATGAATAAAGCATTCACTGGAACAGAGTGGGCACATGGGATTAAGACTCATGTCCATGTAGAGGGTAAAATCTTTATACAAAAACGTTGGTTAGAGTGAGTGGCAACTGTTTGCCTTTATTCACGTCTTTAATGGATTCTAAGGCATGTCTCAGAAACTGATACTGCAATAACAAGTAGATAGTAGCAAGGGGAAGAGGTAGGTTTTCATCAGACTGATGCTCTATGTCATTAGCGAAACTTCTGGAAGAGCTTTACATTCTACTTCAATATTCAAAGGGGAGACCAAAACCTCTCCAAAGTAACGCCACTGATTATATCAAACGATTATATCAAATATCACAAGGTACACACACACACACACACACACACACACACACACACACACACACACACACACAGTATCCATATTGTAATTTCCACGTCATTTTCATTGTGATTGTGTTGAAGGTCAAAAGGCATGGAATTGTCACAGCAAACCTCAAACTGCTGAAGTCTGGCAGAAATCCAAGAATCATCCCAACTGAAATAAAATGCACCTTTCAATCTGTAAAGACATGTTACAGCACAGGAGTTGACATAGGTGCAGTTGGAATTTTGAGTTTTATCATTAAGAGAATAAAAATGTCTCATCATTTTAATTTGTCATACCAACTTGCAGAGAAATCATGTACTACACATCTGGCACGATAGTAAAATAACAGTGGGACACATAGATGCTCTACAATAGCGATAACAAGGTGTACAGCTGGATGTACACAGCAGGCCAAGCAACATCAGAGGAGCAGGAAGGCTGATGTTTCAAGCCAAGACCCTTCTTCAGAAATCTTTGACATGATTTTGGAGTATCGTGGAAATTTGCAGCAATGGAAGGAGAGCATTTGGCCCAGCGCATCTTTGCCAGCCAAATTAAAACTATCAAGTTGAATCCTGTTTTCCAGCTCTTGGCCCTCTACATTAATGTTAGTTCAAATACAGATCCAAGTTATTTTTAAACTCTAGCAGCTTTTATGTCTTCAGTTGCAAAACTTTATGGACCCTCTCGACACTCTAAATATTTTGTCTCATCCTCTCCTAAAAACACTGCTTCGTGTTTTTGGCTGCCAACTAAGTGACCACAGTCTCAGCCAAGAAACCAATCAGTCAGTACCTTGTATTATCATGGGAGGTGGAGACAGAACACTGGGCTTAGCCAGGATCTGTACTTCCATTAGCATTGCACACACCACACAGAGTTCCCAATTTAATAAAGAAAAGTTCTAATTATGTGGATTATGCTGGCAAAGTCACCATTTTATTGCCCATTTTTATGAACTATTTGCTATACTACTTCAGAAGGCAAGTAAGGGTCAACTGCCTCAGGGCTGAATGACACAAGACTCTGGGTTCCCCACCTCTTTGACCAAAAGCACAGAGATGGGGAAGTCTGCCAAGCTCTGCAACCATCTGATGGGTTGATTGCTCCGCTTATACATGAAGATGTCCTGCCTCAGAGAGATTCAGGCCAGTAAGAGATTGGCAGCATTCCAGCACTGTACCAGCAGCACCACCAGAAGACGTGATCATTACTGGTATTGCACTTGGGACTTAGACAATTGTTCCAGATTCAGCTCACCAAGTGAGAAGAATTGGTAGGCCCTAGTGAGGATATGTTGGGGAGTTGGGGTGTTGTCAGAATTTTGAAGACTGGTGATAAGCAAGGCATTACATATGATCCTCTAATGGGAGCATGGGCTAATTTAGAAGAGACAGTCACCATCTGCCACCCCACCCTCAAACCCAGCCCCAACACAGCTACCTGCTGGGTATTTGGCGTTAGGCCTCTCCAGCCATTTAAATCCCAATGATACCGCACCCTCCCACCTCGACTTATTGTCTAATAACAACAGCATGTATGCATCTTGCATTGGTAAAAGTAAAATGTCTCACAATATTTCATAGGAGGAATG